>NC_041398.2:74171431-74441431 GCF_900747795.2 Erpetoichthys calabaricus | reverse complement strand
TGAAAGACGGCACATGGCGGATGTTAGCCCACTTGCTGACCGCAACGTTAGGGGCTTCAACTCTGGCGCTGACGATATTCGATTCTCAAGAGGGGATGCAGTGAGTGTGTATGCCTGATGAGCCCAGAATTAAGGAGAAACACGTGTCGCATACTCTTTGCATTATTTGAAAGTAAACTATTAAAACCATTCTATGATCAGCTTCTGGGAACAGAAAGAGGGCACGTGGCGGATGTAAGGCGACTTCCTGACCAACCACAAGCGTAACCTCGCAGGTAACCATCCATACAGTCAGATTGTGATTCAGAAAACGAATGCCATGAATTTAATTACCACGATCTACATACTGTCAAATAAACGAAACACACGCCGTAGCAGGACAGCTGTGAAAAGCGAGGTTCACAAAAAAACAGATCCTTAACAAATTGTTATTGGTATATTTTCGATCCGTTTAAAAAGGTTTTATTTTCTTCTTAAAAAATTAAAAGCAGTACTTCACCGCAACGAAGCGCGAGAATTTGGCTATATATATCTGCTTCTCACAATTAAAAGAGGGCACGTGGCGGATTTTAGACGACTTCATGACCAAACATAAGTGTTACCTGCCAGGTAGGGTTACCACTTTTAATACAAAAAAATAAGGGACGCATACTGCAGCGGGTGCCACATCCCAGTGCCAACAGTTTCCAGACTCTACTTAAAAGACCCGCCCTCATCACTGGACAGTTAAAAAGACCAATCAAACTAACGATGACATCAAGTATTACCCAATCAAAAGTAGGAAAGGAGGCATCTTCATAAAATGCGTGTGGGATGATTTGCATGAGACGCTGCTTTAAAAAAAATGATAAAAAAAATGCGGGACAAGTCCCGTCCCATATTGATTCAAAACGGGACGCGCAATTTCATTCTCAAATACGGGACGATTCCGTATTTTAAAGGATGGGTGGCAACCCTACAGTGCCAGGTAACCACCCATACAATCAGATTGTGATTCAGACTAGGAATGCAATGAATGTAATTACCCCGATCTACATACAAGGCGAAAGTCTTGCAACATTCAAAGGTGATGGGTTGGGATAAGTACACCATAGAACATAAAAGAGCTTATGAAGCCTTGAACCGAAAACAGCAAGATCTCAGAGATCGTAAAAAAAAAAATAGGAGGTAATGTCGTTTTACTCGCTGTAGATTTTAGTCAAACATTACCAGTTATTTCACGAGGGAGACCAGCAGATGAACTCAACGCGTGTTTAAAATCCATGCTTCTCCCACGCTCGGTTATATGTCGCGTGTTCTCGGGTAGGTGCACCAAAAAATGTATACATTTAAGCATGTAATGGGCAAACAAAAAATGAGGTATACCCGAAGGCACTGCAGTAGTACTTAATGTAACTTTACTTCTTAAATGTTAATGTTTTACTGTTTAATAATTTATACGCTTCTTATATGTTGTTCAAATTCTTTTATCAAAATACCAGTGACAGCGCAATGCACGATAACGTGGAGTGAATACACCATACGCATCCGCCCACGGCCGCCCTGGTGTGCGCAGGTAGGAGTTGATTCTACAATAAAATAAAATAAAGATAAAAACCCAGGATTGTTTCCTGCCTTGTGCCCTGTGTTGGCTGGGATTGGCTCCAGCAGACCCCCGTGACCCTGTGTTCGGATTCAGCGGGTTGGAAAATGGATGGATGGATGGATAAAAAGAGTAATACAATCATCACCCATAAAGCGGATAGTAGATGTGACGTTCTATATGTGTACCAGATTTCAAGTCAATAGGTGAAACGGTTTGCGAGCTACAGGTGATTTAAAATCCTGGACAGACAAACGAATAGCCACGGTAGCAAATTACAGAAGAAGATTTTACTGTTTAATAATTTATATTTATATGAAATGTGCTTCTTATATATTACTTCATATTCTCATATGATAATGATGTTAATGTTGTTTATATTGATTTCTATGTTATTGAAACTGCATGTATGTGTGTATATGTATGTATATATATATATATATATTTATATATATATATATATATATATATATATATATATGTGTGTGTGTGTGTATACATATATATGTGTATATATATATATATATATATATATATATATATATATATATATATATATATATATATATATAATATATGTGTATGTGTGTATATATATATATATATATACTAGCAAAATACCCGCGCTTCGCAGCGAAGTAGTGTGTTAAAGAGGTTATGAAAAAGTATAGGAAACATTTTAAAAATAACGTAACATGATTGTCAATGTAATTGTGTTGTCATTGTTATAAGTGTTGCTGTCATATATATATACATATACACATACACATATATTATATATATATATATATATATATATATATATATATATATATATATATATATATATATATGTATATATGACAGCAACACTCATAACAATGACAACACAATTACATTGACAATCATGTTACGTTATTTTTAAAATGTTTCCTTTACTTTTTCATAACCTCTTTAACACACTACTTCTCCGCTGCGAAGCGCGGGTATTTTGCTATATATATATATATCTGTATGTGTATATATATATATGTGTGGGTATATATATATATATATATATATATCTGTATGTGTATATATATATATATATGTGTGTGTATATATATGTATGTGTATATATATATATATATGTGTGTGTATATATATATATATATATATATGTCTGTATATATATATATATATATATATATATATATCTGTATGTGTATATATATATGTGTGTGTATATATATATCGGTATGTGTATATATATATGTGTGTATATATATATGTTGATATGTCTATATATATATATATGTATATATATGTGGATGTGTATATGTATATATATATGTAGATATGTATATATATGTATATGTATATATATGTTTATATGTGTGTGTGTGTATATTATACAGTATATATAAAAGACAGCAACACTCATAACAATGACAACACAATTACATTGACAATCATGTTACGTTATTTTTAAAATGTTTCCTTTTCTTTTTCATAACCTCTTTAACACACTACTTCTCCGCTGCGAAGCGCGGGTATTTTGCTATTTATCTATATATATATATAAAGGAGAGTTGGGATCCGAGAGACTGTGTTTGTGTGTTTGTGGAGGGATGGAGAGTTAAGGCGGGTTTTGGAGTCACGTGATCATCTCCCCTCCCATTCACCTCATTTCATTCACTTCATTTCGCTCCAAGCTGAGCTCCGCAGCTGGCGCGGTCTTGCTGTTCTTGACTTGCTTTTCACATGGCCAAGTATACGTTGCATGCTCAAGAGTAAGCTCAGCGCACAACTTGGTCATATTACAACCGGAGGGGCGAACTGACAACATGGTATACAAAGAGATCCTTAACAAATAATTATTGGTATAATTTCCCTCAGTTTATTATTTAAAATTTTAAAGCAGTACTTCGCCGCTGCGAAGCGCGGGTATTTTGCTAGTTGATAATATTCTTGACATAGTAAATTCATCATTAGATACAGGGGTCTTCCCAGACTGTCTTAAGACTGCTGTAGTTAAACCCCTACTCACGAAAAATAATCTTGACCCCTCTGCTTTTGAAAATTTTAGACCCATTTCTAACCTGCCTTTCTTAAGTAAAATTCTAGAGAAGGCAGTCATTATGCAGTTAAATGACCACCTCAATAAACATGCTATTCTTGATAAATTTCAGTCAGGTTTTAGAACAAATCACAGCACAGAAACTGCACTCGTTAAAGTAGTAAATGACTTGCGGGTAAATGCAGACAGAGGTCATTTATCTGTTCTCATCCTCCTAGATCTGAATGCAGCATTTGACATCATTGATCTCAACATTCTTAGAAATCGCCTTAGTCAATGGGTGGGCCTCTCTGGCAGTGTCTTAAATTGGTTTGAGTCCTACCTGGCAGGAAGAAAATTCTTCGTTAGTTGTGGTAATTACAACTCAAAGACACATGATATCCTAAATGGTGTTCCACAAGGCTCTATCCTGGGTCCGCTGCTTTTCTCAATCTACATGCTTACGTTAGGTCAGATTATCTCGGGGCACAACGTGAGCTACCACAGTTATGCTAATGACACACAACTGTATTTATCAATAGCACCTGATGACCCCGATTCTATTGATTCACTAACACAATGTCTTACTTTTATTTCTGAATGGATGAATAGTAATTTTCTCAAGCTAAATAAAGAGAAAACTGAAATTTTAGTGATTGGCAATAATGGATACAATGAGGTTATTAGAAATAAACTCGATGCATTACGATTAAAAGTCAAGACGGAGGTAAAAAACTTAGGGGTAACTGTTGACTGTAACCTGAATTTTAAATCGCATATTAATCTGATCACTAGGACAGCATTTTTCACTTAAGAAACATAACAAAAGTTAGACCTCTAATATCATTGAAAGATGCTGAGAAATTAGTTCACACTTTTGTTTTCAGTCGACTAGATTACTGTAACATTCTCCTCTCAGGACTACCCAAAAAAGACATAAATCATTTGCAACTAGTGCAGAATGCAGCTCCTAGAATCCTAACTAGGAAAAGAAAATCTGATCACATCTCTCCAGTTTTGATGTCACTACACTGGTTACCTGTGTCATTCAGAATTGACTTTAAAATACTGCTTATGGTTTATAAAGCCTTAAATAATCTCGCTCCATCTTATATATCGGAATGTCTGACACCCTATATTCCAAATCGTAACCTTAGAGCCTCAAATGAGTGTCTGCTTAGAATTCCAAGAGCAAAACTTAAAAGAAGTGGTGAGGCAGACTTCTGCTGTTATGCACCTAAAATCTGGAATAGCTTGCCGATAGGAATTCGCCAGGCTAATACAGTGGAGCATTTTTAAAAACTGCTGAAAACACATTACTTTAACATGGCCTTCTCATAACTTCACTTTAATTTAATCCTGATACTCTGTATATTCAATTCATTATAATAACTATTCATGGTGGCTCTAAAATCCGTACTAACCCCTATTCTCTCTTCTGTTTATTTTCCTGGTTTTTTGTGGTGGCGACCTGCGCCACCACCACCTAATCAAAGCATCATGATGTTCCTACATTGATGGATTAAAAGCCAGAAGTCTTCATGACCATCATTATCAAGTCCTTCCATAGTAACCGTAAATACAAAGAGGACTATTTCATTTATGTTAGGTAGAATGCCCAGAAGGGGCTGGGCGGTCTCATGGTCTGGAACCCCTGCAGATTTTATTTTTTTCTCTCCAGTCATCTGGAGTTTTTTTTTTGTTTTTTCTGTCCTCCCTGGCCATCAGACCTTACTCTTTTTCTATGTTAATTAATGTTGTCTTATTTTAATTCTTACTTTGTCTTTTATTTTTCTTTTCTTCATCATGTAAAGCACTTTGAGCTACATTATTTGTATGAAAATGTGCTATATAAATAAATGTTGTTGTTGTTGTTGTTTGTTCCAGTTAGGCTGGAAAAAAAAATCTGCAGGGGTTCCAAAGCCAAAAGACCCAACTGGGCATTCTACCTAACACAGATATTCCAAATCAGTCCTTATGGTTTTCAGACTTCGCATGGAAGAAAATTGATGAGGATGGTCATGTGGATGTCTGGGACACCCGCCATTCAATCCATAAACACAGGGAACAGGATGCTGCCTTGATCAGGTGGTGCCACCACAAAAGAACCAGAAAAGACAGCAGAGAATAATACATATTGAGAGGGAATTGCAGAACCCAGAGAAAAATAATTCAGTGCCCATATTGTGTAATACTCCATCCATCCATTATCCAACCTGCTATATCCTAATTACAGGGTCACGGGGGTCTACTGGAGCCAATCCCAGCCAACACAGGGCACAAGGCAGGAAACAAACCCTGGGCAGGGCACCAGCCCACCACAGGGCGCGCACACACACACCCACACACCAAGCACACACTAGTGACAATATATGATTGCCAATGCACTTAACCTGCATGTCTTTGGACTGTGGGAGGAAACCAGAATACCCGGAGGAAACCCACGCAGACACAGGGAGAACATGCAAACTCCATGCAGGGTGGACCCGGGAAGCAAACGCGGGTCTCCTAACTGCGAGGCAGCAGCGCTACCCACTGCGCCACTGTGCCGCCCTTGTGTAATACTGATACAACTAAAATGTAGCTAAGAAAAAGCCATTTTAAAATAATGGGTTTTTAGCAGTTTTAAAATTGTTCTGCAGTATAAGCCTGGTGAATTTCTATTGGTAAAGTATTCCAAATTTTAGGTGCATAACAGCAAAAAGAGGTCTAGCTTTAGCTATATTCCTTAAGTGAAAAAATGCAGTCCTAGTTATCTGATTAATATGTGATTTAAAATTTAGGTCCGAGTGGATAGTTACCTCTAAATTCTTTACCTCCGACTTGACTTTTAAGCCTAAGGGATCAAGTTTATTTCTAATACCCTCACTATATCAATTTTTGCCAATGACTAAGATTTCTGTATTCTCCTTATCTAGTTTGAGAAAGTTACTGCTCATCCATTCAGAAAAATGACTAAGACACAGGATTAGAGTTTGGACACGTCATTGTTGTTATTGTATACATTCCTCCTTGGGCGGACATGGAGTCAGCGAGTGACATCATCCATTCTGCTGTTGCTAAATTACAAACGCAGCACCCAGAGGCACTTGTGCTAATTGCTGGAGACTTTAACCATGTGACGCTGGACAAAACATTACCTGCATTCTCCCAGTATGTGGACTGTAACACCCGGGGAAATAAGACTATTGATTTACTGTATGCAAACGTTAAAGACGCATACAGTGCCACCCCGCTGCCTGCGCTTGGGAAAGCAGATCATAACCTGGTTCTGCTTCAGCCTCACTATAAACTAAAAGTGAGAGTCCTACCTGTAACCACACGATCATTCAGGAAGTGGACCCCGGAGACTGGGATATCCTGCAGGGATCTCATAGTGAGAACATTGAGGAAGTTGTTGACTGCTATACTGACTACATCAACTTCTGTATGGACATTGTAGTTCCAGTAAGAACTGTACGCTGCTATGCTAACAACAAGCCATGGATTACAAGTGACATCAAGGGCCTTTTGAACCAGAAGAAAAGGGCTTTTAAAGACGGTGATCAGCATGAGCTCAAGCGCGTGCAGAAGGAACTCCGATTCCAGCTCAGGGCGGCGAAGGAGCAGTACAGGAGAAACCTGGAGCAGAAGTTGCAGAATAACAGCATGAAGGAAGTGTGGGATGGGATGAAGATCATCACTGGCTGCAGCTCAAAGCGGGGTGCCACCATCGAGAGAGACGTGAAGAGAGCAACCAAATGAACAACTTCTTCAACAGGTTTGACCACCCTAACCCACTCTCACTCTCACCTCGGAGTACTGCACCCTCCACACATCCTTCTGCTGATACCAGCATAGGAGAGACATCCCCACCCACAATTACAGCAGCGCAGGTGAGCAGAGAGCTGAGGAGACTTCGTGCCAGCAAAGCAGCGGGTCCAGATGGAGTATCGCCACGACTGCTGAAGGTCTGTGCATCGGAGCTGGGGGGTCCTCTACAGCGCATCTTCAACCTGAGCCTGGAACAGGGGAGAGTCCCGAGACTTTGGAAAACATCTTGTATCACCCCAGTCCCAAAGGTATCACCTCCTAGTGAGCTGAATGACTTTCGGCCTGTTGCTCTGACATCACATGTGATGAAGACCATGGAGAGGCTGCTGCTTCACCACCTTAGGCCACAGGTTCAACACGCCCTTGACCCTCTGCAGTTTGCATATCAAGAGAAGGTAGGAGTGGAGGATGCCATCATCTATATGCTACACCGATCCCTCTCTCACTTGGACAGAGGCAGTGGTGCTGTAAGAATTATGTTTCTAGACTTCTCTAGCGCCTTCAACACAATTCAACCTCTGTTCCTTAGGGACAAGCTGATAGAGATGGGATTAGATTCATACCTAGTGGCATGGATCGTGAACTATCTTAAAGACAGACCTCAGTATGTGCGTCTTGGGAACTGCACGTCTGACATTGTGGTCAGCAACACAGGAGCGCCACAGGGAACTATACTTTCTCCGGTCCTGTTCAGCCTATATACATCGGACTTCCAATACAACTCGGAGTCCTGCCATGTGCAAAAGTTCGCTGATGACACTACTATCGTGGGCTGCATCAGGAATGGGCTGGAGGAGGAGTATAGGGACCTAATCAATGACTTTGTTAAATGGTGTCACTCAAACCACCTACAACTGAACACCAGCAAAACCAAGCAGCTGGTGGTGGATTTTAGGAGGCCCAGACCCCTCATAGACCCCGTGATCATCAGAGGTGACTGTGTGCAGATGGTGCAGACCTATAAATATCTGGGAGTACAGCTGGATGATAAATTAGACTGGACTGCCAATACTGATGCGCTGTGCAAGAAAGGACAGAGCCGACTATACTTCCTTAGAAGGCTCGCGTCCTTCAACATCTGCAATAAGATGCTGCAGATGTTCTATCAGACAGTTGTGGCGAGTGCCCTCTTCTACGCGGTGGTGTGCTGGGGAGGCAGCATTAAGAGGAAAGACGCCTCACGCCTGGACAAACTGGTGAGGAAGGCAGGCTCTATTGTTGGCATGGAGCTGGACAGTTTAACATCTGTGGCAGAGCGAAGGGCGCTCAGCAGGCTCCTATCAATTATGGAGAATCCACAGCATCCACTAAATAGTATCATCTCCAGACAGAAGAGCAGCTTCAGTGACAGACTGCTGTCACTGTCCTGCTCCACTGACAGATTGAGGAGATCGTTCCTCCCCCAAACTATGCGACTCTTCAATTCCACCCGGGGGGGTAAACGTTAACATTTAACATTATACAAAGTTTTTGCCTGTTTTTCACCTGCATTATTATCATTCTTTAATTTAATATTATTTATTGTATCAGTATGCTGCTGCTGGAGAATGTGAATTTCCCATTGGGATTAATAAAGTATCTATCTATCTATCTATCTATCTATCTATCTATCTATCTATCTATCTATCTATCTATCTATCTATCTATCTATCTATCTAGAGAACAAAGAGCATCAAGGTCATCAGGCACTATCGATAAATACAGCTGTGTGTCATCTGCATAGGTGGGGTAGCTCACCCTGTGCTTTGAGATAATCTGACCTAATGAAAGCATACAGATTGAAAAGAGCAGTGGATCCAGAATAGATCCTTGTGGTACACAATATAAGATATCATGGGTCTCCAAGGTATAATCACCACAACTAACAAAGAATTTTCTACCTCCTGTTAAGTATGACTAAAACCATATTTAAGTCGTTGTTAGAGAGGCCCACCCATTGACTAAGCCAATTTACAAGAATATTGTGATCAATGGTGTCAAATGCTGCACTCAAATCTAAGAGGACAAGAACAGATAAATGGGCTCTGACCACAGTAACCTGCAAGTCATTTACTACTTTAACCAGTGCAGTTTATGTACTGTAATTTATTCTAAAACCTGAATGAAGCTTGTCAAGAACTGAATGTTTATTCAAGTAATCATTTAGCTGTGTAATCATATGTTAAGGGTTGTGTCTGTCTGTTTGTCACATGATTACTCGTTAACCACTGGGGTTGAGCCTTGATGGTCTTAATCGAAAGCTTATGATGTGATACATGCTGGTGAAGCAAAAACTGTGCTTGGGCCAACCTCTGCAAAATTATTGGGGTTTACATCTTTCCTATAATAATAATAATAATACATTTTATTTATATAGCACCTTTCCCATGCTCAAGGCACTTACAGAATATAGTAAAGAAAGGCAGTGTATACAGTATATAGCATTGTACAAACCAGATACATAAATAAAGAAGATTAAGACAGTGAATTCTGAAAAAAAAAAAAGACAACATAATTGATGGTCTAGCACCCACACACACACAGGTTACATGAGCATCTTGACAGAGAAGTAAACTGAGAGAAGGGTAATAAAGTCAAGTAGAGCTAAAAGCCTTCCTGAACAGATGAGCAAACTGCATAGGGAAATTGAGCAAGAATGTGGCCTGACATAAAGAAAAAGAACAGTAGTGACATCTGCTGAGCATGATGCAAATTGTAGAAACCGTTTACATGATAGGAAGAAGAAAAATGACAACTCTGGCCTCCTACTAGTTATAAAGGATTGCATTTTTCTAATGGCAAAGTGGTTGTGAATGTGACAGGGCTGTTGATCTTAAAGCAAATTGCAGAAGCCAATTACATGGCTGGAAGAAGAACAATGACAGCTCTGACATTCACTTCTCAGTCAAGCACATGCAGTGTGACAAGTTGCTGGTACTCACGCACTACTAGGGCTGGAACCTCGATATTGGGAGGACAGGAAGTCTGCATTTCTAGTTTTTTATTTGCTCAGTTTATTAGAATGTTAACATTAAACTTACAAGTAAGTTTCAATTCACATGAAGTAATTTGTGTTAAAAGTTATAACATGTATTTTGTATTTTGTATTTTTCACTGCAGAAAAATATAAGTTGTATTAATTTACACATACTGTATATACATAATTTATACATAATTTACTTATACAGTGTTAAAATGTCACATAATCTATTTTTTTCATATAAACATAAATGTGTTATAATTTATATATAATTAAAATAGGCAGAATCTGTAGAATTAGTTTAATTACATGTATATGTATCTTCATTTTCAGTAGAATTATGAGAAAATGCAACAATACTGTATATGATTGGCACAACAACATTTTTCTTATTATTTATAATCAACAGTCAATGTACAATTTATTTTGTTATTCACACATAAATAAAGTTAAATGTACCTTACAATTGCAAAAAATAAGACAATTCCCTTTATAGAAAACATTTCCTTCTTGTGTGGCTTAGCGTCAAGGTTTTTTAAACACCAACATTGCATTTCCAATGGGACATTGTATAAGTGTTTTATCTATTCACTTTCAAACTGAAGAGAAAAGGGAACAAAAAAACAATAAAAATCAGAATAATATCTGACCTTCAGTAGCAAGATGTTAATAGAGGACTTTCTTGAATAAAATCAGTGCCTCATGAAGAATGCTTCTATAGTAGTGTAGAGGCCTGGGGCCTCATGTATAAACGATGCGTACACAGAAAAATGTTGCATACTCCCATTTCCATGCTCAAATCGTGATGTATAAAACCTAAACTTGGTGTAAAGTCACGCATATTTTCATGGTATTAATCCTTGGCGTACGCAAGTTCTCCACTCGGTTTTGTAAACTGGCGGCACCCAGTGTCAAAGCAGTGCTTTTGTTCCAGTGTAGTTTCCCTTTCTTTTTTAGATCCACATCCCTGACGCGGCTTTATCAAATACACTGAAATTAACCGCATATTTTTTATTAGTATAAGGTATCTGATTGTAATTAACCTGTAACAATATAATGGTCCACGGAATGGCCAAACTATTCCAAATACCATAGCTGCCCTTGCGTTGTCACTTTCACTGCACCTTCTTCTTCTTTCAGTTGCCACAGCAGATCATCTTTTTCCATGTTACTCTAACTGCACCACTCAGAGTATTTATATCACTGTATCTGAGTGTATCTCTACAGCAGCTGATCGGAAAGAGAATTATCGGTATACAGCATCAAGCACACGCTGCCTCAGCCATGCTGCCTATTTAAATTGCTCTCATGCGAAAAACGCTTCAGAGCCTTTCCAGTACTAACCTCGCGGTTCAGAAACAGTTTCATATCAAGAACTAAAAATGCAATCAATCAGTCCATCAAGTGCTCCTGGTAGAACTGTTTGTACTTATAAGTACAGTTACCTCACTGTAAACTTGCAATACAGTTATAATATTACATAACCTGTGCCACTTTATAAAGCGTGTATTTCCATATGATGACAATATCATTTTTAAGATGAAATGCAACAAAATATGTTTATTACATTATACAGATAAAAGTTTAACTTTGTTTAAATAATCTATATTGTTAATAATTAAACATGTGAGGACACAGTGTCGCAGCACTAGCAAGGAGCTGACGCTCCGTTCACGGATTGTTCCTGCCTTGCGCTGTATTCTTGCTGGGGCTGGTGCGACACTGGAAGGATAGATGGATAGAATAATTAAACATGTACTACGAAGATATTTCAATGTTCCTTAAAAATTTTGAAGAATCAGCGTTCTCAGCTTACAGATGGCTTAACATCTATTACAGAGCTGATTGTGTGGCGATTGGGTATTTGGAGATTGAAAAGGAAAGACAGGAATTAGGGGTTAGTACGTTTGAAAGAGACAGTACTGCTGCAATAAATTATTTCATCGAAGGTCACGCACAGTGCAGCAAGCATCTTGCGTGAGGCATGAACAATCACTGTGCCACCGTGACAGGGATTATATTGTTTTTATGAACACCCCATAATATACATGAGCGTATTAACAATTAAAGCATGTCCCTTTTGTCTTTTGAAAAACTAAAGAATCCTCCTCCCAAAAACTGCAGTTATAAAATATGGCCTTTTTTTTGGGTAATGGCATAAAAAATTGACGTCTATCAATTTACAAATAGCCATACACCTTTACCAAAATATAAGATTACAAAACATTTCAGTGGATTTGATGTGAAAGAGAGTCAAAGCCTGGCCTTCAGATTGTGCCAAAGTCTATTAATGTAAACTAATTTGCATATTAGTGGTACTGTAGTTCAGTACTCAGATCCACTGCATCACGGCTCCGGAATTCTTACTTAATATCTATGCATACTTTTTTTTATGCTTTCCTCTGAATAACAAAAAAAGTGATTGAAGCAAGTATATCCTGTAAAGCACTTTTACCATATTTTGTGTCTTTTAAACCTCTATTATTATTGACTGCAGTTTCAAAAGCATCATTATGATGATCTTTTTATGTTAAATAACAAACATATACAGTTTATCACAACTGTACCACTTTAGGGGCACACAACATACTGTAATTCAAATTTTTTTTAAATGTTTCAATTCAAGACATGTTTATTTCTAAAAAAAATGCAAGAAAGCAGATAAAATGTGTGGAATTGTTTATTTTGTATTTCTGTTTAGTCGATAGTTGCTATCTTCCTTGTTCTCTGTATGTTGTGAGGAGTGGAGGACACCCTGATGCTTCAGATGGAAGACCAACTACTCTCCTACTGAAAATCCCAGCAGACTGTAAGATGGCTTATGCAGTATTAGTTCCTACTTTAGTCTGTTGGCTTCCATTTGCATTCTTTTTTAACTGTTGTAAGTACTTTGTTCTACTTCTCTGCTTTTGGACTTGTTCCAGCATACCTTTTGAAACATTTTTAGATTTTGTTTAAGTTTTGCCCTTTTTAAATATGTTTTGTATATAAATTCTTTATGTATACAGAACTGTTTTGTTAATTAGGGCCAAGAAGCCTGCATGGTTGTTCTCTTCATTTCTGGTATTTTCATGCATTGAAGATTTTTACCCCTTTTTGTTCAGTCAGTGCAGGCCAAATCCCTGCTTCTGGATTTTGGGGTGAGGCTTACCTTATTGCTAGTGCTCACTGGAGTTTTAACAACTGTATGTCTGAGGTAAGAGTGGGTCTTGAATTTATGGAGCCCAGCACATTCTTAGCAAGTTTCTTGAATTGAGCACCCTTCTTGTACATACCAGAATGGGAACCGAACTTTTCTGTTACTGTCCTCCACTTTGTAGTAATCACTGGCCATGAGACCACAAGGGGAGGTACTCAAATTCTTAATATGGACCTCCCTGAGCAATGTTTACTCCCTGGCACATCTTGGATATGTTTCCCTACAGAAACTCAGGTTCTGTCCTGAAAAGAAAGAAGAACACCTAGAGTAATGAACCCCAGTTCTACATTTTGGTTGTTTTTCAGAGACTCCTATTTTGAATATCATTTACTTCTGTTGGGGGATTTTATACCCTAAGGTATCCATTGGCTCCATTTATTTTTTAAATATAGGTGTAGTTTCAGTTTTGATTTGTGATGTTATATTGCCACTATTTCAAATGATTCCTGCTGCTCTGGATTAGGGATATCCTCAAGGTCGTGGTGCCTGACAGTGACAAAGCGACATGATAAAAGGTCAGTCGGTGGTATGGTTCCCCATCCAACTACATGGATTCCTAAAACATTTAAATCATTTGGAAATCTTGTTTTGTTTTGTTTCTGCAGTCTCCTTTCTGACTTTCATTTTGTCAGCGATTCTGAGTTGCAAGTTGTAGAAATTTAAAATCAACTTTGATTGTTTTTATAATCACTATAGCATTCTCTAAGATAAGATAACACTTTATTAATCCCAGATGGGAAATTTAGGTGTCCCAGCATCTATTATCAGAATTAAAACAAGTACATATAGATTACCCAATAAAATATATAAAATGAAACAGATTAGATAAATAAACACCATAAAATACCAAAAATAAAGATGTATTACTAATCCACAGTAATAAATATAGTGCAATATCACAGTATTATGATATATACAATAAATGTGATACATCAAAAGACCAGTAACCACTAACACCACTGACAGTGCTGTCCCATGTTAATATGTAATCCTGAGTTAATTTCCTGCTGTTAATTCTGCCAAAATGGACTTAAATTTTAAGGCCAAACATACTATCTCTACAAAAATGCAATCCATGAGAAGTGACTGCTCCTCAAATTGTTTCTACAAATACAGATGGTCAGATTGGAGCTGCTCCATTCCTGCAAAGTCACTGCTAATTTTAAGGTCAGAAATTTTGGTTCCAAGTTTTTATTTGTCTAGAGGACAAAATCTATTAACTCTTTAGTCTTAATTCCAAAAATAGTGAAAAGACTGCGGAAAAACGAAAATTACATGTTTTTGCGTTTTTCATTTATAAAACATCCACAGAACATACACAAACAAATGAAAGCCAGAACCTCTTTTGTTGTGAAACTAGTAAACAAAAACAATTCTGTACTTTTATGTTAGCATAAAAGAAGCTAATAATACTTGAAATAAGGTGTTGCTAATGTAACACCTGGAGCTCATTGGTATATCTCAGGTTATGCAACAGAGCACTTAAGGATAAGAAAGAAATGAAACCAGGGACAAGAAGATTTAAAAAGCAAAATAAAAGTCAGTAAGCAGGCTGGGTGTATAAAGTCAAAACGGTTCAAATAAACAAATTAAAATGTAAGTCATAAGTTGTAGTCGAAAAGCAAAACGTCCTGAGCGTAACTGGTAAATGATTGAGTGTAATCGATTCCCTAATTAAGCTAAGATCATTATTTGTTTATATTTTATTACAAAAACCTTGATGTCATGTACATTAGAGTGCCATCTTACAGTACCAAGGCAACACATTTAACTTGACATGAACCACATAACGGCAACCAGCACTACAATGATAAACAAAACTGTTGCAACCATTATGAAAACTGCACATAATGGCGGCACCTGTGTAAAGCCATGGTTAACTAAAAATGGCCCCAGGATGATGTAAAAAAAATAACATTTAGAATTTTGATGGTAAAATATGCAAATAAACTGTAAAGAAACTCTATAAAACAACTCCAAATACACAACAGGAATGTTACAGGAAAACCTAGGACAATGTTACAGTGCCACCATTTTGTGCATTCATTTTTCAATTGGTGCTGCCATTTTGTATAGCTGTTTTCATGAGTGCCACATTTTTGGCTTTCTGCTAATTATGATGCAGTGTGATTGATAGGCATATAATGCACATGCTGTGTGACTAGTGACATCATGGGAGGCATGATATACAGTAAAATATACAGCTCATTTTCCTGTTGAACACACCATTTTGTCCATTTTAACATACTAACTGCACATTTTTTAACAATCTTAGACATTTTTTATTCTTGGTATAAAATTAAGGGCTTTACCTTCCATTATGTTTTCAGTGGTTTAGTGTGTACCATTGTTATTTGTATTTATTTACAGTTGTTGCATGACACTAAATATGTTCATTGCTAGCCAATTCTACTTTTCAACTATTATCATAAACTGAAGAGTAGAGAAAAGTCAAGCAAAATGACACCTTTTATTGGCTAACTAAAAAGATTACAATATGCAAGCTTTCGAGGCAACTCAGGCCCCTTCTTCAGGCAAGATAAGCTTGCATATTGTAATCTTTTTAGTTAGCCAATAAAAGGTGTAATTTTGCTTGGCTTTTCTCTACATTCATAATGGCTAACATGGTACAACACCCTAGTACTATAAACTGAAGACTAAAAATTACAGTACTGTGCAAAAGTTTTAGGCAGGTGTGAAAAAATGCTGTAAACAAAGAATGCTTTCAAAAATGGAAGTGTTAATCATTTATTTTCATCAATCAACAAAATGCAGTGAATGAACATAAGAGAAATCTAAATCAAATCAATATTTGGTGTGACCACATTTTGCCTTCAAAACAGCATCAATTCTTCTTGGTACACTTGCACACAGTTTTTGAAGGAACTCGGCTGGTAGGTTGTTCCAAACATCTTGGAGAACTAACCACAGATCTTCTGCGGATGTAGGCTTCCTCACATTCTTCTGTTTCTTCATGTAATCCCAGACACACTCGATGATGTCGAGATCAGGGCTCTGTGGGGGCCATACCATCAGTTCCAGGACTTCTTGTTCTTCTTTACGCTGAAGATAGTTCTTAATGACTTTGGCTGCATGTTTGGGATCGTTGTCCTGCTGCAGAATAAATTTGGGGCCAATCATACGCCTCCCTGATGGTATTGCATGATGGATAAGTATATGCCTGTATTTCTCAAAAATTGAGAACACCATTAATCCTGACCAAATCTCCAACTCCATTTGCAGAAATGCAGCCCCAAATGTTCAAGGAACCTCCACCATGCTTCACTGTTGCCTGCAGACACTCATTATTGTACTGTTCTCCAGCCCTTCAACGAACAAACTGCCTTCTGCTACAGCCAAATATTAAAAATTTTGACTCATCAGTCCAGAGCACCTGCTGCCATTTTTCTGCACCCCAGTTCCCATGTTTTTGTGCATACTTGAGTCGCTTGGCCTTGTTTCCACGTCGGAGGTATGGCTTTTCCATGAAGACCACTTCTGGCCAGACTTCTCCGGACAGTAGATGGGTGCACCTGGGTCCCACTGGTTTCTGCCCGTTCTGAGCTGATGGCACTGCTGGACATCTTCCAATTTCGAAGGGTAATAAGCTTGATGTGTCTTTCATCTGCTGCACTAAGTTTCCTTGGCCGACCACTGCGTCTACGATCCTCAACATTGCCCATTTCTTTGTGCTTCTTCAAAAGAGCTTGAACAGCACATCTTGAAACACCAGTCTGCTTTGAAATCTTTGTCTGGGAGAGACCTTGCTGATGCAGTATAACTACCTTGTGTCTTGTTGCTGTGCTCAATCTTGCCATGACATGAAACTGTCTTCCACAACCTCACCTTGGTAGCAGAGTTTGGCTGTTCCTCACCCAGTTTTAAGCCTCCTACACAGCTGTTTCTGTTTCAGTTAATGACTGTATTTCAGCCTACGTGTGACATTGATGATCATTAGCACCTGTTTGGTATAATTGGTTGATCATACACCTGACTAGAATCCTACAAAATCCCTGACTTTGTGCAAGTGTACCTATAAGAATTGATGCGGATTTGAAGGCAAAAGGTAGGAACACCAAATATTGATTTGATTTTTCTTTTGTTCGCTCACTTTGCATTTTGTAAATTGATAACAATAAACAATTATTATTTATATTTCTGAAAGTATTCTTTGTTTACAGCATTTTTTCACACCTGCCTAAAACTTTTGCACAGTACTGTATGTCAATCAAGTACTTATTTATATTTAAACTTTGAAATTCCTTTCTTCACTTTCAGGCAACAATTATCTACTTCCATTACATTATTCATTCACACCTCAAACCTTTGTTTGACAACCCATGGATGAATGACTAATGTGTTTTTCAGCCATTTGAATTAAAAGAAAAATATATAAATGAAATAATACTGCAAGTTTCAATGAAGCTGAAATATGTCACTTTTTAATTCATGAGTTCCCATCCTAAGATTTTATCATTTCTCTTGTTCAAAAGATGGAAAATAAAAGATACTCGTCTTTTAATGTTGTAAATTATCAGATCAGTGAGAATAAATGACGGAGACTGCTGAAGAGAATTCTCTTGTTAAGGAAATGAAAGCTGATTCCCAGCCATATGGTTAACACACACAGCTTAGAAATATCTGGCCTCTGTTTAAGTCAGGTCACATGGTGAATCAGCCTTCTTCCTGACAAGCTCCAGTTAATAAATTCAGCTGAAGGCTGTTTTAATAAAGAAAAACAAAATAAAACAACATACTGTATATTTGGGTAAGTGTGCTCAGTACTATATATTATGTATAGTACAAAGGACACAAATAGTGTATATATATATATATATATATATATATATATATATATATATATATATATATATATATATATATAGTGTGTGTATATATATACTGTATATATATATATATGTATATATATATATATATATATATGTATGTGTGTGTGTATGTATATGTATATAATGCATAATGAATGTTTAATATTGTGTTTTCACATACAAAAATTTAAAAAGTAAAACAATTACATATATGTGACACGTTTATGTATATATTTTTCCAAAAGTGTTTTACAGTCAATTACCCATCATGTTTCCATCTATTATTCAATATGCTTAATTTAGGTTGCAGGCTGATTGCCTGTATTTGTGCTGTAATTGTAATATTTAAAACATGTAACAAAAATGAAGCAGTTATATCTTATTCTTATGTTTTACTTCTATCATAAATATTTTTGTATTTATTCACTGTATGTCATTGTTTAATGCTGTGTATACTAGTGTCAGAGTAGAAAATATTTTCCTCTAACAAGCAAGTCTAGTTCTTTGATATGTTGGATTAGATTGTGAATATTACATTTTTATGTTTTTTTGCAGTGATGACAGTGGAAGTTATAACCGCATTAAACTTACCTTTTAAAATAGTGTTGACTATGTCTGTATGAAGAACAAAATTATATTGAAATAAAATAAACTGTACAATGCTTAAATATATTTTTAAATATATACATTTAAAACTTATTAATTCTGAAAATTGTCAAATTTGATTTTGCAAATAAATCATATTTAAAAAACTTTATAAAAGCGCTATATGTTAACTATTGAAAACAAATTTTTGCATTAATGTTTTTTTATAATAAATTTACAGCTTATTTCTGATATTTCTTTCTCCCATGAAAAGAGTTAAAACTCTGCCTTAAAATTCTTTCATAGATGAGTGATATTGCATAAATATTGTAGCATCCCGGCTGGGGTCTAGCCTGCCGGTTGAGGAACTGAGTTTAGCAGGCAGGGTGGAGAGCAGCCCAGACAACTGCAGTCAGGGAAATGATTGACATTAGGGATGAAGGAAAGGGAGGCAGGGGTTTCTGGACAGTTTGTGGGGTGGAAGGTGTGGTATATAATGGTGAGGTGCGAGCGTGGAAGGAGGAATAGAAGAGAGGATTCAGTGTAGGGAGTATTTAGGATATTTCTCATGGCCACAACAATAAGAGGTTTATAGGCAATTGTAAATAATTTCTGTTCAATTTATTTCTTTGTTGTTCTATATTTGTGTATTTTTTACACTATTAAGAAGTACTAGGGTGTTGCACTGTGTTAGCCATTATGAATGTAGTGAGAAGTCAAGCAAAATGACACCTTTTATTGGCTAACTAAAAAGATTACAATATGCAAGCTATCAAGGCAACTCAGGCCCCTTCTTGACTTGTCACTACACTATTAAGAATAAACTGTTCTTACAACCACTTCTTTATCCTGCTCTGCCTTCCACCTGTACCTGTTACAGGGCGGTATCTACAATACCTATGAATTTTTTCTACACAACTTCTATGGCTTGTATTGCTGAGTATCATTGATTATTGATTAGTATGTCATTTTTGTTAAGTTCACCATGCTTTTTAATTCTGGATTGTGTATCTCATTATTAGAACACATTTATCTGAAAGTTTTGCTAGGAGTAGGTGCATGGCTTTTAGTATTCATCTTTTTTACCTGGACCCCTTTAAGAGCATTTTATTTATTGGTTAGAAAAACAACTGATGGATCGCAGAAAGCCTTTGGATTTATCTGAATGCCTTAAAAAGATTTCTCTCAATTGCAACTTTCTTATGGACTTAGGTTTAATATTCTAGGGATAGACTGTGTGTTTGTAAATCAGTACTCTGATATTTATGAAAATGAGTGCATACTCACTTAATTCTCAGAAATGTATCACTGAAACCAGTGAGGGAATAGTCACACATTCAGGCAGACACTCTTAACAGGAGCATTTACCATATGCCACGTGAGCAAGCAAATTTCAGCTTGCATTGTAAAGTACATCTTAAAGTCATCTCACATTTCAAGAAAGACAATGAAATTCTATGAAATCTGATTGCAACATGGCATTTTTTTGCCTAAAAAGTTAGTATTTCAAATATTAGCACATACAAAAAATAATATTTTTAGTGCAGATCGAGTTCAGATGGAGACTAGCTTTAGACTGGTTGCTTTGATTTTTCAAAATATTAGCTTTGAGATGTCTAGGGATTTTGTACATTTAATATCATTAGTAAACATGTTACACCTCACTGTGCAATCTTAAGGCAATTTAACAAATATAATAAAGAAAATAATTAGACTGCTCATATATAGAGCAAGATTAAAATTAAAGTGCTTATAAATTATGGCATAATTAACATCCAAGTAGAGCCAAAGGCTTACAGTTGTCCAATGATAGAGTAATGTGGTGAAAATGCTCGTTTGACTATACAGTAATGGTTCAACAGCTCTGCCACTGGGAAGCAGTATAGGTGATAGCAGGCCAGAGAGCACATTTTAAGTCTCGCAGGAAAAACAGAAATATTTGCAAACGATTGGTTTTGCTTTTTGCTCTTTGTGTAGTGTCTGGCCTGAAGCTAAGAAAGATCGTGACAGTCAAGATTGGTTACTTTTTATAGGACAGTGTGCTGGAACTATAAGTGTGAAGTGCTTGCTTGATGATGCTCAAATGTAAAAAAGGAACCCATTTCACCAAACAGCATTCTGTGAAAACAATATAAAAATTTAATTATTTATCAATATATTTATTATATGTAAAGGCAGTCTGAAGCTTGTCTGGGGTTCACGGACCTTTCTTACATCCAGGGACATTGTGCGTGAATGGACCCTGTTTAAAAACTATGGTGGAAGTAGCTGTGTTGGTGCCTGTTTGAGTCCACTCTTGGACCTTTTTGTTGACACCATCAGTAAGTGAACATATCGAGTAGAAGAAATAGGCTACCTGTATTTTGCTAGCTGAAGGTGTCTTCCGATTTGAGTATTGAGTACACCTAAGCATCGTCATTGGTGGCATGGTGACACAGTGGTAGTGCTGCTGCCTCGCAACAAGGTGGCCATAGTTCACATCCTGGGTCCTCCCTGCATTCAGTTTGCATGTTATCACTGTGCCCATATGGGTTTACTCCCACAATCCAAAGACATGCAGGTTAAATGGATTGATGATGCTAAACAGGCCCTAGTACATGTGTTTGTGTATGTGTGTGTGTATATTCACCTTGCAATTGATTGGCAATGTTCCTGCTTTGTGCCCAATGATTTCTGGGGAGAAGAGGATCGGGGACACCTGGAGTGCTTCCGGGTATGCAGCCGGCACTTCCGCCACACTGGGGAGTGCCGGTGAAAGATTGCCGGGAAGCACCTGGAACACATCCGTGGTGATTATAAAAGGGGCCGCCTCCCTTCATTCAGGACTGGAGTCGGGTGGAAGATGGACGAGGTCTGGGAGATGAAAGAGGCGGCCTGAAGAAGAGAAGGCATTGTGTGTTGTGGCCAGGACTTTGGGGACTGTGAGCACCTAATTGTAAATAATGGACAACATATAATAAACGTATGTGGGGTGAGTTAAACGTGTCTGCCTGTCTGTGTCCTGGTCATGTTCCACAGTGGCACCCAACATGTGGCCCTCTGCCTGTTCCAAGGCAGGGATCCCGAAACTAATATTTTGTGCACGGCCCGGAGCAGCAGGCGCCCCCGCACACGTACCGCAGGTGTGGAGTGCTCATGGCACCGAGAGAGAGAGCGAACCCACAGACTGCCACTGGACCGCGGTCAGAATCCTCTTACCTGGTGCAGAAAAGCAACGATGGGTATTACAGGAGTGCAGCAGGCTCCTATGGGTACGCTGCTGCTGAAGGCGCCCGGGACGGCGTGGCGTTTAGGAAGGCCATGCCAAAGCAGCTGCCTCGGACAGATGGGATCCAGGAGGTGAGTTCCCTACTCACTGGCAGCCAGCCCTGCGGGGCTAAGCGTGTTTTGTGTTTTGCAGGCAGGGACTGCCCGGGTCTGCATCGCGGGCCTGTATAGACGCGGTGGCACGAGCAACAACTGCCGAAAAGGAGACACTGCAACTCGTTGTTGCGCCAGGAGGAGGAGATCCAAGATGGCCGCGGACCGCAAGTCCCTCCCAGAGACATGCACAGGATTGGAAGGTGTGTCTTGCGTGCCCGCCGATGATTGGATGGAGGCGGGACCAAGGAAGGTCCATCTCGTGCCAGGGAAGGACCCGATTGGGTCGGAGGAACGGCCCCACAGGAAGCAGTCGGTGGATGTGACTGACAGTCAGGTAAGTCAATCACCAGCTGGCTTTCTGTGCTTGTCTGTGGCCCTGTGCGAGCTGGAGGAGTGCCTTGAGCCCACAGGGCCATTATTACAGATGCTGAGTGCCCTCCGTGCGGAGTTGCAGAAGCTGGAGGGGAAGGCAGTCGTGTCAGTGATGTCACTTCGTGAGAGGGCAGAACGGCGCGACATTGGATACTTCGGCCAGAACGGCACGGCGGGGATGGTGAGTAGAGCCGACCCCGTAAAGCGTAAAGGAGATCCCACCAAAAAAGCCCGTGATGTAAACGATTGGAACCGAGTAGTAGGTTCTCCGACAGTGGACGCAGCGGTAAGTGCCGTGCGCGCGGTGAAGGGAGAAAGACCGAGACGGCCAGCAGGACGGGGACTGATGAGTGTCCCGGGTCCTAGCACCCTATGTCCCGAGCCCGCGGCGGTCTCACGTCGTTCCATAGGGACACAGACGGTACAGGATCTGCGCGTTTGCCATGCGCAGACCCAAACCGTCACGGTGTCCCAGAGGAAAGGGAGGAATCGAGGGAAGAATGCCGGTTCCTCTGATAAGGGAGGACATGAGGCAGGACGCTCACGTCCGGAGAATGGCCGCCCTCTACGGAGGCAGAGGGAAACCTCAGAGTCAGTGAGGATGGCAGGAGTGCGAGTGGTCCTGTCTGTTGATTCAACCCGCAGAGGGCGTGCCGAAAAGGCAAGTCTCGGGGTGCCGGTCGGAGGGGGGAGTGCTGCAGGTGCACAGTACGGAGGGACGCCAGGTGGTGGTGTCCAGGCAGCGTCTCTGTCTCTTTCTCTGTTTTGCTTGCAGGACTGGACCCTGGACGCACAGTAGAACCTGCTTCGTTGGGGACCTGGCCTCGCGGGAAGGGCCACTTCACTGGATGGCTCTTCGCTGGCGATGGGGCGCTGCCACAGCTGGCGGAGGCTACAAGGGTGTGAGTAGCTCCAACGGGAGGGGCACAAAGACCTCGGAGAGGGTGCTGAAAGAGTAGGTACTGGTAGAAGGGGGGAGCACTGCCTGTGCGAGGCACGACAGGACACCAGGTGGTGGTGTCCAGGTAGCGTCTCCGCCCCTGTTTCTGTTTGACCCTGGAGCTTCAAGAGTAGGACCCACTTCGGCGATGAGCTGCCCTCGCAGGACGAGTTGCCTCGCCCAACGGGTCTTTGCTGGTGGTGGGGCAGTGTCGCAAGTGGCTGGGGGGGCGACTCAACCGGGACCTATGGGGACCATGGGTACAGAGCATGGAAGCTCATCCCTGTAGGGGCCCGTGGTCACCGCCAGGGGGCGCCCGAATGCCTTGGGCATATTCTCATCCTTATCACACCATGATCTTTACCATGCAACAGTGTGATGAGGATGAAATGTGAATTAGCACCACCAAATCTGAGATTATGGTCCACATCAGAAAAAAGTACTTTGTTTCCTAAAGATACACAGTGAAAATTAAATTAAATTAAAATTAAATTAAATTAAAATGAGTTAAATTTATATTTCTGGCTTGTTCAAAAGTGAGAGTAGAAGCGATTGTGTGATTCACAGATAAAAGTGGTGCTGTGTCAGAACCTTTGTGGATGTTTTACCTGTCTGTGGTGGTAGAGCAGGACTTCAGTCCTTGGACAAATGTTTTGATATACAGTACCAATCAGTCTTCCCATCTTCTCCTATGCTCATAAGCTTCGTGTAGTGATCAAAGGAAAAGTGCAAGTGGCTTAAATGAGCTTTATGTGCAGGGCTGCTGGCTTCTCACCTCCAGGACACGGAGAGGAGCTCAGTAATGTGCGAGCATCACGGAGTAGAACCACCATTTCTCTGAGCCAATTGATGTGGTTTAAACACGGGTGCTACTCAGATAGGTGTGATAGACAAAAACCTTACTGGAAGAAGATCTAGAGGCAGATCCAGGACACATTGCAATATATCTTTGACATGCACGGGAGTGTCTGAGAATTTCTAAGAGCAGATGGATTAATTCGCTGAGGACAGGGTTGACCCCGTCTTGGACTGCTTTGTGTAAATTTAAAACAGGTTTCTACCTTGTGTCCAGAATATTTTTTATCAGTCATCTTTAATTTTCAATAAAAATACTTGTCTCTGCATGTCCTGTTCTAGTGTCCTTTCACGTGTTTATCAAATGCATTTTTGTCAGTTTTGTTTGCAAAGATTTAGCACCTCCTCAGCATGAGTGCTTCATAAATCTTTAATGATCAGTCATGTGTGTTCTGTGCTAAAACTGGGCAAAATAATTTTATTGTGTATATCAGTCAGTGGAAAGCCAAGAGCTTACTTTGTATCTGGGAGCCAAAATATTACAACAGCCAACATGGCTACCACTTTACTGTAAATAATAAAAACAGATGGGGTATATATGTATGCATATACAATCTCTGCTTCAACATATTCATCTCTCTCTCTCTCTCTCTCTCCCTCTCTCTCTCTCTCTGTATAGATATATATATATATATATATATATATATATACTGTATATATATATATATATATATATATATATATATATATATATATATATATATATATATATATATATATACTGTATATGTACATATATAGCAAAAAGGGAAACTATATTTTTTCAGCTTATAATACGTCAGTTTAAAAAATATCAAGGTTATATGTTATAATTATAAATTAGCCTTTGGAAGATGTGTTACAGATATTGTTTAACTGAATAATTTAAATACTGTACACAGCTGAAGATTTAAAATGTTAACTAATAAGCTGTTTACAGATATTTTTCTTTAATTGCCCCTGTTCTATCAATCTCTTACATTTTTTCTGAATAATTTCCAAAACCACCCGAAACTCTGAACGCCGAATCATTTGACAAAAGGACTGTTTTCGGGTCAGATTTTCTAAATAATAGCCACACTGCCCTCTCTTTCATTCACTAACAAGGGCTGTTGCCAGAAAAAAATGTTAAAGCCAAAGATCAGTTGGCAGTTGGTTCTGCAGTACATGGTGGATGAATCTAAACAAGTATGTATAAATATTTCACACTGAACCCTTTTTGCTTCTACCATGTTTGTAGACTTTATTTTGTTTTAATTTGTTTTGTTTCAGACAAATCACCACTTGCAACATTGTGATCAAGGAAAACCTTATTTTAATAATGCCTTAAATTCCACAAAACATAGGCAGCTTATGTTACTGATAGAGTCAATAATTACATTGTACTCAGCATTTTCAAGTATAGCTTAAAAAGAATGAAATTGAGCACTTTGTGACAATGAATAATTACACTGAACCTACTGAATGCAGACAAATTGAGAATAATTACTGTTAGTGCATTGTGATTCTGTATATTTTACTTAAAGTGTGACTTTTTCTCTTAATTTTTCCTGCTTAAGAGTGCTTGTTCTGGTACTTTGTGGGATGAGATAAACTTTCACTACTTATTGGACTTCTTATATCTTTGGAGTACAAGGCCCTGACAGAGATCCATAACAATGAACAGTGCATTAATTATGTATATTTCCTGATAAGATTTTTGAGATTGATTCTAGTTTACAGACTTCATACATGCTAATGGCTGATTTGGTTCAGCTTAGCTGTTGTTAATGAAAATAAAGTTATTACAAATGGTGTTCAACACCATTTAATAACTTAGTGTAATTACTGGATGATTATAAGTTCTAATGAATATAAACTGCAATGAAGCCGTAGTGTACCCATTATGTAATGCAGAGTAATACCAGCTACTGCGATGTTCCAGATATGTTCATATGCTGCATTCTGTTTAAAACACCACAAATGGCTGAAGTGCTCAGAATTATTATGCTAGAAATAGACTGCTTTATCTTGCTTAAGTTGACACCATTTAGTAAAAGAGGTACTTTGTCTTTTACAAACAAGATCAGGGTCATGGGTTCAGCTTTTAAGATATACAGAAGCATGCAGAACTTCCTCTAAATAGCCCCTTTTGATGAGAAAAAATGTTTTACATTAAAGGGCTGTCAAGTCTTCATAGTGGTACTCAACAGCTTGGAAGGTTTTTTTTGGAAAGATGGTATAAAACAGGCTTTGAGAGGAAAAAGCAAGAAAGTCCTGCTAAAACAGTACTGAATAATTAACCTATTTTCTGCTCTCACTGTTGTGTCTGAGACCTATGTAAATTGAGAACCACTCTAATTTGTAACTGAAAGATTTTGCTTTACAAAGCTGATTCCTGAATTAAAGTTATTTGTCACTGCTGCCACTTGTTAGACATGATTGATGCAAATCCTTGAATTGTTGATCTGGAAAAATGATTTCATATTAAAATACTATTGCCACTTCATTTAAATATTAAAATCTAAGGTCTGAATATTCGCTGAATTATGTATGACTTTGAAAGAATGTTCACACACAAAAAAAAGACATCCGAGCACAGCTTGCATTTTTAAATATGGCATGCAATGGAACGTCTCATTCTAGTATAGATGGTTATGAGATTTGTAACAGCTTTTTCTAGACAAATTATAAAGCACTTTTAGCAATCACACTGTTGCCCAAGCAAGCCGACATGACTGTGTGCAGAATTGTATTAAAAAAGAAGGGACAATTTCAGATTTATCCATCGAGAGAGCTGCTAGAATGGGCTTATTTAGTAAAAGGAATATCCCTTTCCTTCGCCAAAAGATATTCACAGTGTAACAAAATTATAGCATACAGATTGAAAATGTACCCCGTTAAGCAAAAGCGTGAATACAGTTTTATCTCACTGCACTTTTCAGAAAATGTAAAAACAGTGGCTGCTTCATCTATTACACACAATTTTTATGTAGCAAGCAACTACAAGTAAAAAAAGAAAAGTCATACTGGGGCAACTTTTTAGTAATTGCTCTAAATCAAGTGGCTACTGTCTATCTATTTATTCTGATTTACTTTATAATTGGCTTAGCTTGTCTGAATTCTTGAATAGTGCTGGTTAAGTGATCTCTTGCCTTTAGGCACAGACCTAAATCTATTTTGACATGGGCTTAGTGCTTGTAATCCTATTATTCCCATCTGATTCTTCTACGCCAAAACAGTACTTAGTGTAAGTAATAGTTAAACTGTTTTCATTCCTTTTTTATTCTCTCATACTTTATCTGATCACATTTGTAGAATTTTTGAGTTATTTCATTTTGTAAAACCTTATTACAGGTTTGATACATAATACAATAATTTGGGCTATCGCTATATACAGACCAGCAAAAATAACATGACCCTGTTTTGTCCTTGAATAGTTAAGGTGATTTGTTTCGTAGCATACTGTAGACTTAATATGTATGCATTCATTGAACAAAAGGAAGTGATCTTTCATTCCAGCCTCATATACAAAGACCAAAGCTTTTAGAAATTCTGGCTTTCAGTAGATGCTGCACAGTAATTTGGCTGTATGTGGCACGGTTAGTATTCATGGATGTGCTTACTTCTATCTTCAGTCAGCAGCTTTCAGCCTGACAAGGAAAAATATATTTGGAGAAGCAAAGTACTACATGCGTTTTTTTTTTTTTGGTTTGTTTGTTTGTTTTTTTCCAAGTGGTTGTGTCAAATACAGGAGATAAAGTGGATACAGAGGGTTACATTGCACAATAAAATAATTAGGGGGGTTCTGGATATCTTAAGTATGAGCTTGTGCGGCTAATCTGCTTGGCCCATAAACTTTACTAAATTCTTCCTCTTGACTATACCTTCTTACTCATCTCTCACACCTAAGCAAAACGGCAGAATAGATTTTGTTATTAAGGCAAACATAACAATGATTAAAAGATTATTTATGTATTTTTGTTTTAGGGTGATAAGGCATTCCTAAATAAATGTTACAAATATTGTTTAAGTTACTATCCATTCTAAAAGCAAATGTATATCATTTGAAATAAAGGATGAATGCTTATTTATGTGTGAGGTTGTTTCAATGTGACTCGTGATGAAATTGGTTCAAATCTTATATATAAAATTCATTTGAAATTCAGTATCTGCCTGGCTTGCCCAAGATGCAGCTACTGTGAACCTGCTAAGGATTAAGCAGGATTTGAAACTGAACAAAAGAATAAATGCAAGTCTTAATACAGTCCTGTATTACAAAGTACCTCATGTTTAAAGGTTGTTAACTGGAGTATCTAGTAAAATGGGAAAAATTCTCACAAAAAATATGTAGCAATCGGGAGTATCTCCTCAATTGAAGAATAAAAATGAGAAACTGAGACTGATTTCCATAACTGCCTATTTTGAACTAGTACACTGCTGATACTGGGCATCTTATATTTGGTTCTCTAGAAGGATTACATCATTTCTAATTGAGGTTAGACATTGCGAAATGGGAACATTTTCAGACTACAATACATCAAATGACCACTTGTGTTAAAGAATATGATCTAGTCTGGTCTAGTCAATTGCCAAGGAAAGCAATGTTATACCAAAACATGGACAATTAATTTGGTCACATGCAATAAATAATAAACGACACGGACAGAAAGATAAAATACAAGTTAAGCCACAGAAAACACATCTTTTATAAATAAGGCGTTGAACAAGAAAAAATGTAGGCCTTTTGTTGCTCTTTGACTTTTTTGATGAGTTGGTCCTTTTAATTGTAACTAAGTTCTTAGCAATAGTTCCATTAGCACATGACACAGCATATTTTGCTATCACGTTTGACCAGTATTTAAGGAAGTCTTTCTAACTAACTTGTTGCACAGAATCAACTCTGCTTTACTTAAAATCTGAGTTTCTCTAATGCTGTATAAGTTTTTTATGTTATTGAAATTTGATCTGCTTGCTACCCCAAAAAACACAGCATTTAAGAAGACGTTTTTTATCCGTTCATACAGTATATAGGCTTTTTCATCTCACAGACTAAACTTTGAAATTCTTGTAGTCACTTCTCTTCCGTATGTGATGATGCGGGTTCTTCTTCACGGTCCCATACCAGCTCTCAGCTTCCAGCTTTCTACTTCTTTCCCTTCTCTTTCTCGTTTTTTTATCTCCCCCCTCCGCTCTCGCACTTCTACTATATATATATAATGGGGACGTGGCATAGGTGTGGCAATTAGCAGCTCCCGGCATCAGTTACGGATGTGGCAGATTCCTTACCTGTGCACATAAGCGAGGAAACACCTGCAGCCTGTCCTGTCCGAGAACTGCTCTGGCCACACTACCACGCCCCCTCTATAAGTCGCAAGTGCAGTGATTATTTATTAAAAAATGGCCTTTTTTCTAAGCCGCAGACCCGCTATACCACATTTCTCCCCCCTTAAGGCCCCAGTTGCATGGGAATGCTCTATGCCACTACCAACCCAGTGCAACTGGCGGCCCAGGTCCATGGCCTGGCCCCTAACACTGCACTAAAAACAATAAAAACACTAAAAACAATCCCACACTACGAACCAAACCAAGCCCCCTTTTGTTAAAACAGGACATTAGAAGAATAAGAACTTTTAAAATGACAGTTAAAACAAGCAATAAATAGATGTCCATTATAAAGCTCAGTCTTTTAAAATGTCCTCCTCCAGCTTGGGTCCATGGGTTCTTTGAACAAGTCTGGCACCAGTCCCACTTGCTGCTCTGTCTCCTCCTCTTCAGTCCCCACTGCCAGCTCATCCCACCGCTGCCATCATTTGTGACAATTCAGGTTCTGCTTCACGCTCCCATACCGGCTCTCAGCTTCCAGCTTTCTTCTTCTTTCCCTAACCTCCGTTCTCTGTCCTGCTTTTTTATCACCCATGTACTCAAGCTCCTATATATATAATGGGGACGTGGCAGAGGTGTGGCAATTAGCAGCTCCCGGCATCAAATACGGATGTGGACAATTCCTCACCTGTGCACATAAGTGAGGAAATACCCACAGCACATCGCATCCAAGAACCACTCCGGCCACGCTACCAAGCCCCCTCTATAAGCCGCGAGTGTGGCAATTATTTATTTAAAACTGCCCTTTTTTCTAAGCCGCGGACCCACTATACCACACGGTATCACATCCGTCTAATCCACCACTTCAGTTACCCTTTCATTTCATTACATGCAGTTAAGTTTTAAAAGACTTTCAGTATCAGATTGTTTTTTTTTTTCCTCACCATTACACATATTGGTCTGAGTAAATTGGCTAAAAATAATTTATTTGTCAAAGATTCTCCAAGTTGCTAATTATATCCATTTTTATTATTAATACAAGCATTTAAGTAAATCAACATTTGGATTTGGTGCCTTGGTTTGTATGTTTTACACCTTATTCATTATTCATTGTGTTAAAGATTCATTGAAATTTGTTATACCAAAATACTGAAGAATGCATACATTTCCACTGAATTATGTAGTGTGGGTAGAAGCCCATATTTGGTCAGAAGTAGGTGTGTGCAGTGTTAGAGTAACATAAACGGTACCCCACAGTGTCAACAGTGTGTTTTCAGAATTATTAGACTTTGAGGACTTATTCCCCTTGCGCACACCCCTTGACTTACCAAAAAGGCACCCCTCAGTATCTTTAGTGTGGTTTATGTAGTTAAGTCTTTGAGGGCTGTTGCATTGGGGGTTGCGCGCTCCTTGATTACCAAAAATAAAAAATCTAAATTTTACTAAATCTGCAACTACACCACTGGGTTTACACAAGCCACTGTGGTCTTAGTGGAGGTCCCAAGCCTGGGTAAACTTGGAAGGGTTGCATCATGAAGGGCATCCGGCATAAAACCTGTGCCAAATCAAACATTCCCATACTGGATTAGTCAAGGCCTGGATTACCAACAACCACCACTACCGATACTACTGTCCAACAGGGTATCAGCTGAAACTGTGTTACCACTGGGCAAGGAAGGTGAAGGAGAACAAGAGAAGGAAAGCGGGTTCAAATACAATGGAGAGGAGGAAGGGAAAGAGTTTGAGTGGAGAAAGTTAGGACAGTAAGTGGAAAAGTAGTAAGGGCAGAAGCAGTGGAGGTGGGTGTATACTGTTCTACTATGGTGTGGACGGAAAGAGAAATGAGGTAGGGGTAACTGTATAAGAAGAGTATATTAGGAGTGTTTTGGAGGTGAAGAAAATGTCTGACAGAGTGATGAGCATAGCGTTGGAAATCGAGGGGGTAATCTTAAATGTCATCAGAGCATATAAGTCAAGTGGGATGTGAGATGGAGGAAAAAGAAGATTTCAAGAGTGAGTTAGACAAAATTGTGGAGAGTATACCCAAAGAAGAAATACTGGTGATCAGAGTGGATCTTAATGGGCACATTGACAAAGGTAAAAGTGGTGATGAGGAGGTAATAGGAAGGTATGGCGTTAAGGAGAGAAATGTTGAAGGGCAGATGATGGTTGACTTTGCGAAAAGGATAGACATGGTGAATTTAAATCTTGGGTTCAACACTCCAAAGCAATGGAGAGTGCAGCAGAGAGCTGAAGAAGAGAGTGCAAGAAGGGTGGACTGGGTGGAAAAGAGTGGCAGGAGTGGTTTGTGATAGAAGAGTATCTGCAAGAGTGAAAGGGAAGGTCTATGAAATGGTAATGAGGCTAGGTATATTGTATGGTTTGGAGACGGTGGCACTGACAAAAACACAGGAGGCAGAGATGAAGTGGCAGAGCTAAAGATTTTTGCTTGGAGCAACGAGGGCAGATAGGATTAGAAATGAGTACATTAGACAGTTTGGTGACCAAGTGAGAGTGGCTAGATTGCAATGGTTTGGGCGTGTGCAGAGGAGAGATGAGGGGTACATCGGGAAAAAATGTTGAGGATGGAACTGCCAGGCAAGAAGAAATGAGTAAGGCCAAAGAGAAGGAGACATGAACGTAGTTGGTGTGGCAGAAAATGATGTAAAGGACAGGGATAGATGGAGACGAATGATCCGCTGTAGCGACCCCTAAATGGGAGCAGCCAAAAGAAGACTTTAAAAACCTGTCTTCTTAATATAATGTGTGTTTGAAGAAGAAGTTTAATAATAATAATAATTATTTGCATTTATATAGCACTTTTCTCACTACTCAAAGCGCTCATAGCATAAGTTTCATAGCAACAGTAGTCAAATAAAAATCCAGTAAGCACAAAATATACCACTAGATCTTCTAGGATGTATATAGCAACAGGGAGATTCAGTAGGGGTGCCAGAAACCCTAACAGACCCAGTGTCTTTTAAAAACAAATGAATGGTGGAGGCCTTATAGGCCATATAGTGAAGTCAGTAAGGGTTTGTGGCTGCCAATACAAAGCTTCTGTTAAGCACAAGTAAACACTGATGGAAAAAATGGAAAAGAAATTAAACCCCTTTTAAGGCACCTGCTGGTTTTAGCTTGTGCAGTCCCCAAAAATACTGAACTGGCAAAATAAATATAAAAAACTATAATAAAAGCTACACAAGGAGAAGGATGACCATAAACCTTTGGCTTTTATAAATAGGGCAAGCAAAGAATCTCTGTAAAAATAACAATTATTAACAAAATTCTCAAATAATACAAAAAACAGATAAAAAGATCAGAATAAGCACAAGGTGTTGCCAAAAAAGCAAACCTAAGCAAACAAAATCCCAATACGAAATTGAGAAATCACAATAATTTAAACATTCAAAAATAACAATAAAGAACAAAAATATCCAACTATAAAAAGCAATACTCATAAAGTACTCCAAAATGATGAACGATCCATATTGTTGAGCTGTCTCCTTCAGTTTAAATAGCCTGAAGGAGGCCTCAGGAGTGATGACATCGGGGTGGTCCCACCTCTTAGGGCTACACCCACAAAGAACATTAAACAGCAGAACTTTTAAAGGGACAGCATCACATTAAAAACAACAAATGTCACAACAACATAAAAAACACAAAGTTAACAAAAACAACAATAAAACATAAAATACTCATAATTTCAACCCAATACGTAACCAATGACGTTTGCAGCTTGTAGGTATAGTGGACAGATAGAATGTTGAACTATTGAAATAAAATTGCAAGGACCAGAAAATGAAGAAACTTTTGGGGACCTGCTATAGAAATTTCAGTAGTCAGGAAGGTCAGTAAAGTCTATAAACAAACAACTGACCAAACTACTTGTCTTGCAGTATTTGATAAAGATATTTATTTACTTTTTAAATAACAGTTTCTCTAATATATGATTAAAAATTGCAAAAACGTTGTTTTTTTTTATTTCATTCCATGCATTACTGTCCACCTGTTCTTTCTAACCCATGTGCTGGTAATTCCTGGATGTTCTTTTCTGGAAAGATGAATCCTCATAAAAGTGATGTAATGTAGCATTTCATACCCAAACTGTGTTTTTTTCTTTTTGCTCCAATTAACTCCTCCTTTATTAATTTAACTTCAGTCTTAGTAAATTTTAGTGTCTATATTCAAATACCATATGGAAAAAGATGATCCGCTGTGGCAACACCTAATGGGAGCGGCCGAAAGAAGAAGAACAAGAAGAAGATCTATTTTCAAATAACACTTGTATGCTGATATGATCAAATTATCATAGACATGTTTTCCCAAGAATAACTCTTGTCAGGTGTGCAGTATACTCTTATTGGAAGATGTACAGCTTGACAAGAAAGCAAATGTGAGAGTCCAATACCTGCCAAATGAAAAAGATCTGGCTGCTGAGTAACTTACTTACTTCCTCTCTGGAGGCATTAGTTATCTGCTTACTTATTGGGAAGCCATTAACATGGTGCTCATGTGAATGTTTATAAACATACGACATGGTCACTTGTACACTTAAGTTAATACAAAACTGCAGAAATGGTTGTTTATCACAAGATGATGTGATTCTAACAATTCAGACAAGAAAAAAGAAAACCACATAAACACATACTGTATAGATTCAGAAATATATTACTCTACTAGCAAGAGGGAAAATACGAACAAGAACAAGTTGTTTACAACAAAGTAAACTTGACATTTAAGAAATACTTATTTATTTTTAGATGTCAAGATGGCCAACTAATGTCATACAGACTCAAAATGGCAGCTTGTTCACTCATTAGAGAATTGAGCAGAACATTTTAGAGAAGAAAAATATTTTTCTTATAATGTTTAAAAAGTGAACATTTAGAAAGTTGTTTTAAGGTGATTTATTTTAGAAAAATGCTTTATTTCTAGCTTAAAGCATCTGGACATTATATTTGGCTACTGAAAATGGTACCTTGTCTGTTTATGTTTCTGTGTTTGCTCAGAAATGACCTGAATATTGGTGATAATTAGATTAAGTAGCAAAAGCAGCCGATTTTAGAAACATGATAATTTTATAAACTTTACATGATGGCACAAAATCACTTCTTACAGCTTCTGTTCCTAGTTACACAAACATGCCATGCTATAGCCTCCTTTTAGAAGGAAAGAAGTATATTTGTAAAAAAGGCAAAGTTGTCTTGGAGACAGGATGACAACATCATAACTAGATTAGCTTTATAAGATCAGTAAAAGAGCAGATCAGAGGATAGAAAAGTCATGCCATGCTCTGAGTTGCTGCCGACACTTCAAGCAACAGAAGAAACTGCCTGGGAAAGACTAAACATCAAGCAGTACCACACATTGTGGCGTGCACACATTATTATGCATTTGTTTTATGGTACTATCTATTTGATCCATAATGCATGAATACATGTGTAACGTTTCTTCTGCCTGTTATGGTCCTCTGTATACATATTAAAGAGGATAAAGAGGAATAGGGCCACCCTAGTACCCTCACATGATAAAACAACAGGAAGCAACAGAAGCAAGCTGATGAAACTTAGCATAAACCAAGTATGGACAAAGATGTCCATTCAGTCCACGTTCACACACTTGTACCTACTAAAAATCTACTGTTAATAATGATTTTCATTTTCCATGAGAATGTTTTTTTTAAGCTAAAAAATAATATACAAACCATTCAATAGTATATAATTATAATTTTCCCCTAATAGTTTTTTAAAGGATTATTTTATATACCACGATCAAAGTGCAAACATAGTTCTACATGTTAAAACATACAGAAAATCATACAACACTCAACATTTTTCTTTTCAAATTGTGTAAAAAGCCATGAGATAATAACAAAGTTGAAGCTGACATTGGATGAATACTTAAATAAGGAACAAACAAGTGGGAAACCATTTCTTCAATCACAAGGCAGGTGTCCTGCAAGCATTCAGTCTTTTATCTGAGCCACTTGAGAAATGAAGTTATTGACGTTTCACCATGAGTAGCTCACTGAGTTAAATCAAAAGCTTTTGAGAAAGTCTGCAAACAATCACATTTGCAAGAATGACTGTGTACTTGAACAGAGAAACAATCAATTTATTCCCTGCTAAATCCAAGCTTCAGCATAGGAAAATACAGCAAAAGGTGATAAAATATTTCATTCTTTTCAATCATAATCTTTAAATGGCTCATGAAAACGAACTTTGTAAGTATTCACACATAAAAAAGACAATAGACATTGCCTACTGTATTGGTTTTGGCATTAAAAATAAATCTAGTACCCCGTATTCCTAGACGTTCGATAATTGGCAGCCCCTAATTTGCCCAGTACGACAGTATATGGATATGTGTGTACCGTTAGACATGCACCAGGTTCCTGTTGTGCACTCAGTGCTGCTAAACTTTAACAACCTGAAACCCAACTAACTAGGATACATAGTTTGTCCTATTTTCTTTGCTAAGTTCAAAGTATAATATGATGTCTTTCACACATGTAACACCTATACTTATTAAAAAAATTTTAACTGTGTACAGTACTATTACATACAGTACATAAAATTGTGCTCAAAAGGGTCATAGTTTACAAATCTGTTTTAACACATTCTCAGTATAAAATAATTTACTCCTTCATATTGATAATGCAAAATGATTGTTTCAGTAAATTTTTAAATGTGGTATTCATCCTTAGCACTTGTCTGTTTATTTCTTGTATAATTTATAATGGAAGTTTGTCACTTTTATAATTTCAGTTTTACAGATGTCTACAAGAACTGCAGTGTCACCATATATTACAAATATTTTCTATATTGCGATAACTTGTTTGGATTCATACATTTCTTAGCTTTGGTCCATCTACTAATTTGCCATACACACTTAATTCTTTGGATCACAATGTGGTGTATGAGATCTCTGCTCCACCTTCACTTTCCACTTGGGACACAATAACAGTAAAGAGATATAGTGTTATTCAGAAAATATTTGGACCTTTTCACCTTCTGCACACTTTATTTTAAATAAATAATTGTGCCATTTTTATTCTTTAATTTACACTCAATAGGTCAAAATGACAAAGTGAAAACATGTTTTCAGAAAGGTTTGCACCTTTTTTTAAACTCAGAAACTGAAATCTCTCCTTCATATACTGTAAATATTCTGATGCTTAATTCAGTACTATAAAGAAGCTCCTTTGGCAGCAATTTCAGGTTTAAATCTTCTTAGGTAAGTCACTTCACATTGCACACCTGGATTTGGGCAGTTTATCCCATTCTTCCTGCCGGATCCTCTCCAGCACTGCTAGATTGGATGAGAAGCATCTGTAAATGTCACAACTCTTCACGGATGTTCCATTGGGTTTAAGTTTGCATTTTGGCTGGGCCATTCAAGTACAGTTTGGGACATTGTCCAGCAGGTCATTGTCATGCTAAAAGGTGTGCTGTCACCCAAGTCTGAGGTCGCATGTACTCTTGAGCGTGTTTTCTTCAAAGACCTTGCTGTATTTGGCTGCATTGATTCTTCCCTAAATTCTGACCAGCCTCTCTGTCCCTGCCACTGCCTTTTACTCAAGAATGGCTTCTGTGTAGCCATTATAAACACTTGATTGCTGAAAATATTGTTCTTCCAACAGGTTCTCCCATGTGAGCAGATGATTTCTGAAGCTCTGTCCTGGGTTCTTGGTGACCACTCTGAACATGGCCCTTCTTGCCTGGTTACTCATTTTGGCTGGGATGACCAACTCTAGAAAGAGTCCTGCTTTAGAAATGGTTTTATACCCTCGTTCTGATCTATGCCTCACTACAGCTTGATTGTGGAGGTCTACAGAGAGTTCCTTGGACTTCATGACTTGGTATGAATTGTGCAACTTTATAAACACAGGTGTGTGCCTTTCATAACTGTTTCCAATCAATTCAATTTGTGACAGATGGACTCCAATCATGTTCTAGGCACATCTCAGGGATAATTAAAGCAAACAGCATGCACCTGTCCACAATTTGGAGTGCCGCAGCAAAGGGCCTGAATGCTAATAGAAATGAGAGATATCAAGTTTTTTTATTTTTAAAGTTGTCAGTTAGCCTAACCTACATGTGTTTGAAATATGGTAGGAAATGGAGCACCTGGAAAAAAACATTTACTTACAAGGAGTTTTAATGTTAAAAATACAAAAATATATTTAATGTCTTAATTAGTTTTGACATACAGGAATAAAACTCATATAGCCCATTTTTACTGTGACTTATCAATCTGGTCCTGAATTAGAGTCATAAACATTCTGTTTATTTTGGTAAGATTAATATATAAAGCTAGAAGGAGCAAGCCAGAAGTGGGTCATGACATGAAATTTATTTCTTTTAACTATATGATTATATTTGACTCTGGATCCTCAAGATGGGAGACCACACATTAGCTTTTTAAAGCATTAGATTGTGATTATAGGCAACCCTTTTACCTCCAAAAGTGTGTCTACATAGTATTTACAGTTTAAAGCAAAACTATTATTTTTGCGTATTGAGTAACTTGGATTTATTAATAGAAAACAAAATGGGCTTCACTATAGTTAGGATCCCGTATTGCAGTCAATATTATCTCTGCTTTGCTTCCACAGTTTTTCATAGAATAATAAAGTAAAAGAAAGTGAGTTATATTTGAGGGTTAAAACACCGCTTGATAAATAGATCTGGTGTGTTAACCATTAAATGTGTACCTTGAGGAAATCATTAAAAAATACTCAAAACCTGGTGCCTTGTAATGTTTTACGTATTAAAAGTGTAGCTGAGATGTTTTTTGTGCACGCCATACATTGAAAACAAGCCAGAGCCAAAGCTGGCACTCAGAGAGAAAAGGATGAAACAAGGCTTGGAAATATGGCAGTCTATACACCAACACAGAAACCATAGAAATTTAGAGCTGCCAACTGATCTCATGGCGTGTCTTTTGACTTCCACTGAACTGCTATACTTGCACATCCTCTCAAATTCATATATTATGCTTATGCTGACAAGACACTAAAAAAATAAAAAATATTGTATATAGCCTGTCGTTTTGTTTCTAAACAATTAAAAAGTCTCTGCTCTAAGCTCTTATTGTAAAAATATACTGTAAATAGTGCAGAAAAATAACTGAATAAATCAAAAACTATCATTCTTTTTCAGAAAATTCCCCCATGTTATTTGAATGCATCTACTTGTATTTGAACAATAGCATAGCTGAATTGGGTAAAGCATTTTAATTATTTAAGTGGAACTTTTTTTGGTTGAATATAGGCTCTGTGGCCACCAGGGGGTGCTCCAGCTCCCCAAACACCCAACACAAACAGGCTCTGAATACAAGTGCAGTAAATAAGAGGATTTATTTGGAAAACTCTTTCCCAGGAAGCATTTCCCACAAAACCAACCCAAGTACTGTCACAAAACACAGTGTTAACCACAAAACAACTCCTCCTTTGTCTTCTCTTCTCTTTCTCTCTCTCTGCCTCAGCTCCTCCCAGCAAACATTTTCTTCCTTCCTCCCAACTTGCTTGGCCCAGGAGCACTTCCGGGTAAGGCTGGAGCCCCACAATATAGGGCTCCCCAGTCCCCAAGGAACCCAACAGGGCTTAGTCAAAGACCTCCAGTTCCCCTTATGGGAAACTTTGTCACTGTCGCAACCCAGGGGGTGCTGCCATCTAGCAGTCCAGGGGAGACAATGCCCTGTGCATGCTGTCTACCCATCTTTCCACACTGAGAGCGTCTCGGCTGGGTAAGATTCCTGGCCATCCAACACAGCTCTTACCTTCGAATTCCATGTCTATTAAGTTGAAAATGTATGTCACTCTAAAAATACTTTTGCATTGAAACATTACAACAATGTTGACAAGTTGGCCATTTACTTCAACACAGAGAGTTTTGAGCTTTGAAAGTCTAGCTGTCTACTTAGAAAGTTTTACTCCTTTTATAAAAGTAAGAATTTAAGTTTGTTGGACACATTTTCTTTTCTTTTCTTTTGGTTTACTGCATTGTATTTTTATTTACAACATAATGTATCATAAATTATTCACATCTTGTTTTTGAACTAATGTGTTTTCTTGTTAATATTACTGTTATTATTTTTTATCAGAGGTTACTACATCTACGTATTCATTCTCTAACCTGCTTGTCCAGTTCAGTGTTGCAGGAAACTGGAGCCAGTCAAAGCAGAACTAGAGGCAAGACTGGAACCAATTTTGGAAAGAGTTCAGTTCATCATAAAGTACAATCATACGGTCACATCACCCATACCATCTCATGCATGATGTGCACAGAAAGGAAACGGGATTCAAATACAGGATTCTGGAGCTGTGAGGCAAGAGCAGTGCTGACCTTGTGTGATGTGGCCATTTTGAATTTTGGAAACTTTGTGAATTTATTTTTAAAGTCTGTATTGTTTCCTAGGGATTTCTATTTTTTGAAGTTTTTAATATTGTAGATTTTAGTTTTGCTTTTATTTAATTGTTTTGTTTTTTTACTTGTTATATATATTTTGGTACTATTACACCACCATTTTGCTTTTCCTGTGGCTGATTCCACTTTAGGCTTGCTGTTATAACCTGTACCATTGCTTGTTTCTTAAAACCGGAGGTTGTGACACACAATGTCATCAACAGGATAGTACTAAAACTACTGATGCATATTTTTAGGTGACCAAGATGTGGAAATTCTGAGAATGCATTACTGGTGCAGCAAGTACTTTTCTATAACCTTTGAATAAGACCTTTGCAAGTTTTAGTGACAAAAGAATTTTGGGTAGTGTTTTGGTCTTAGGTACTTTGGTTTATGTTGAACTCTGGTATGTATTTTTGTGGCAGTAACCAAGTCTTTAAAGTCCTGGTGCTTTCTGTTTTGCTATATGATCGTGAAACATTGACGCTATTCAGTCACCTAATACAAAGACTGGACTCCTTCAGTACTGTGTGTCTTCGGAGAATACTTTGGTACTGCTGGTTTGACAAATGAGCTATTGCTCCCAGAGTCCCAAATAAGGCATATTACCTGTATTGTGAGGGAGCATCAGTTACGGCACTACTGCAGTGTGACACAGTTCCCCAAGGATGATCCAGCTTACAGGATCATCATTATTGTGGAGTCAAGCTGCTTGACCAGGCCAAGGGGACACTCACATAACACCTGGCTCTGGTAGATAGATGGTCATTTCCGGAGGGTGGAACTGGACTGCGTTTCTGCATGGAGGGGTTGCCAACCAGGATCCCAAACTGTTTCGTTGTGTGATGGGTGCAGCAATACACTGTACCAGTGCATGCTCACCAACCTAATCTGACCTGACCTGCAATATCCATCAACACCACTTATTAACTATTTCATGCATCTCCATTTAGCTTCTTGGAAAATACATTTTTTTTGTGGTGATATGGAAGTGGCCATATTTTTATGATACAGTAACACCTGTTACTGGTCATGTGGGTATTGTTTATGATGTCATTTTGGAATGCCTTTCAATGAATGCAACCCACTTTAAGATACATCCAAATAATTTTTATTATAAATGTTTAATAAAAGACATCATTGAATTCTAGATTAGATTCAGGACTACTTTTGTTTCTCCTAACTACTACATTTGTCTTAATTTCTTGATTAGATGCATGGTTCTTTACTGTTATTTTCGTATTTGACTTAAACCTGTTTTCAGGTTCTGCCTTTGTTTTGATGCCAAAGAAAGTTTGCCATTTCAAAAACATCACTGTTTATTGAATTTTTGTCAGTGAAATTGACCCAGTGCCCAGCCTCTTATCATCACATTTAACACTCTGGGAATGCAAAGCAGCAGTGCTATACTTTGCCTCCTGGTTAATATGTAATCAGTATAATATTATTATTGTCATCATCATCATCGTTATTATTACTTTTTTTTTTAGACTTTATTTTCATTAGAGTCTTCTTATTCTAAAACATTATTTATGTACAACCATTCTGCTTCTGCTGATTTGTAGAGTTCATTTTAAACCTTTTTATTTAAGTATTTCATTCCTCTGAATTATTAAAATAATATAACGTTCTTCAGTTTAATCACAGAAAATGCTTTCCAAATTAAAATGTTGTTGGAGTATCTCAGGAGAAATAAAATGCCAATTGATTAAAAACATATATATGGTCCTCCATCAAAATGTTTTTATTTGGGTGAAATTATTCTCACAGAACCAACCATTGTGTTAAAGCTGATTTAAGTTGACAATGTTTTAAATCAAAGGACATTTCAGCTGCTGAAGTTTTATATTATTTTTTAAAAATGATGGCTTACATAGAAAGATGAAACCAACAGTGATGAAAACTGTTAATATCTAAATATATTACTTCTTAGAAAAAGCAAGCATTGTTATGGTAACACTGATTAAATTGAAGTGTGTTTTGTTATCGTTGCCAAAACTCATGCTGGTTCATGATTTTGCTTTTCATATCTGTAAAACATTTTAAATTTATTGTTATTAAGTCAAGGCAACATGATGGGGCAATAGCTGGGACCATCTTCCTCCCAACCTCAAATCCCAGCATAGTCACAATCCATGTGTCCTCCCAAATGAGTCAAGTTTAAGATGACTGGTCCTTTTAAACTGATCCTATATGAATGATGAGTGGAGCTTATAATGAGACAGCGTCTCAAACATGGTTCCAGCCTTGGATCCATATTAAACTCGGGCACGCTATAACCCTGTGCTGGAATGAGAAAATCTAGAAAATGGATGAATGATGTAATCAATCCAATGCTAAAACAATAATGAAGGTAAGTGTCAGAGTTGCTGTTTCTTGGCACGTTGACATAATGGCAGCACTAGTACCACACGGATGTAGAAACCAGGGTTTGAGTGCCACCATCTCATGTAAGTTTTTTCCCCAGGGCTTCTTCCTGCCATGCTTTTGGTGTTATTCTCAGCTACTCACAAACCTTTAATGAGCAAAAAAGAATTCAGAAAATGATTTGAAGTAGATTGTGATTTACTGTGTCATATCAAAAGGGTTTTCTAGTCATGTGCATTCTATACATTTATTATTAAAATATATCAATTTTCAATTGTTTAACATGCTTATCTTGGTCAGGTGTTCCTATTCTGATGGTGCAAAGCAGGAAATCACCCTAAGTGAGATAATCACATAGTACATACAAACATAGCCACACAGGAACAATTTAAACTTAGCAATTGAACTCACAGCATGTCTCAAAACTGAAGTCAATGGAGAAAAATCCATAGCAACTCAGGGATATATGCATTGACGTTTAGAATAAAGATGCATGCTACAAAGCAAAGATCCTAAGTTAGCTGGTTCACTAGTTCACTTTCAAAAGCAAAGTCACCAGGGTCAATTCTCTGCACATGGTTTATTCAATTATTATTATTATTATTATTATTACTATTATTATTGTTGTTATTGTAGCATACTTGCCATTTATAAGCTTAGAGCACTGTGCACTCTTGCTTTTTAAAATGGTAATTAACACCTTACAAGAAAGCACCAAGATGAATACATGCATTATCTCTTTACATGAAAGTTTTTAAATGTATACACATGATGCACTATTGGCCTAGGGTCAGTTCCTGCTGTGCACCTGATGCTGCCAAGATAGGCTCCAGCCAATAGTGGCTCTAAATTGGATTAAGTAGGGTTGAGTGTATTATAATATCTTAGAAATGTAAGCATAGATACATCAATAGAGTTTTATAGCTTCCAATCATAATTATTTATTAGATGGTCCATGATTTTGGTAGTGCACCAGCTCTTTATGCTGGTGTTACCTCACTCTTTATGAGGTCCTATTCTAAAAAATCAGGGGAGAGAAAACAAAAGAGAATATGAAAACTTAGTAACAGCTGATCAGTACTAATTGTTACATTGTCAGTAGAAACAGTAAAAATATGCTTTGCCATAATTCATGAACTTTGATGCTGTGTCTAAGAGGCAATCGTTATATTGACTGGTTTCTCATTCCTCAGTTTGGTAACAAAGGGTACAAATTAGAGATTAACTTCTGATGAGATCCCAAAAATGCGCACATATTAAAACACTACCATTTTTTAAGTCTAACAAACCTAACACAATGTCTTCAATAATGGACAGAAAACACAAGTTTGTAAATAAAGCCCAGAGCTTTGCACTGAGAGAATATGCAAGGCCAATATGGAAGGGAACCAACCTTTTGATCATCAGTTATTAAATTCTGTAAAAAAACAACAGTCAGAATTGAGACAGTTGCTATAATACTAGTGGTGTGAAAGAGTAGCTTTATATAAATGGAGGGGGGATTGAAGTGTTTTTGGAGTAAACAGCACCTACACAGTTATCATATGACTTGCATAAATACATGTTTGTACAATATGAAATAATATTTCCTGAACACGTAAGTGAGCAGATATGTTGGCAATAATTTCCTCATAATTTCTCACTATAAGAACATAATGTTTTCAAGCAAGACGAGACTGTTCAGTCCATTTAGCTCTTTAGGTGAGCTAATAGCTAGTTTGTCGCAGAATGAAGTGTAATTTCTTAAATGATAGGAAGGTATTCACTTCAAACAAATGTCTGAACAGTTTGTTCCTGTGTCTCACTTAGCTATTCTGTATAATTATTTTTGTCACTTATTTTCCAGGATACTTTTTTAAAAACATAGTATTAAAGAAAAGGGTTGGAAAAATCCCTAAAATTTACCCTAAGGTCAAATTTTATTTTGCTTTGCTTTTTTTTTTTGTTGTTGTTGTTTTTTTCCACCTTTATTCCTTCAGATTGTGGTATATGGTAAGTTATTATTTTTTTGATTGAGTTGCATGCCATTTTGATGTTCTGGTTTTTGAAAATAAAAAATATATATATAAAAAACAGTGTACCTTAAGGAAATAAAAAACGAAAAAAAAATAAGGAAATACACAGTGTGCACTTCAAAGTGGTTTATGTGGTTTGACATCTCACATCAAGCCATAGTCAAAACTGATAATTCATGATAATTATGATAATTATAATGATAAATTGCTGTTTCAATGATGGAGCTAAGAACTTCATTTTTTACATTCAGATGATGTGTGTCATTTTAAGTGGTACAGGGTTTGAAGGTACAACAATATTTAGCAGATTATGATAATCTAATGTATAATGTGGTATGTTTTATATGATTTTTAAAAAATATTTTAACAATAATCAAAAGTATACTAAAATTACTTTAGCACAAAGATAATATAAGACTGGTTTCGGAACGTTTTCCGACCTAGTTGCTTCCTGTACACTTTACTATGTTGTAGATTTAATTGTAAATCAGTAAATTTGCCACTTTTGCCTATCAATCCGCCGAAAGTATTCAGACTCGGTTAATTTCTGTGCACTTTACTATGATGTACATTTAATTGTAAGTCTGTAAATTTGCACTCAGTAACTCATAATGTCAAAGTGAAAAGGGTTTCCAAAAGGTTTGCAAATTTACTACAAATGTTAAACTGGAAATCTCTCCCTCATTTAAATATTCAGACCTTTAATTCAGTACTTTAAAGAAGCACCTTTGGCAGCAGTTATAGCTTGGAGTCTTCTTGGTAAGTCAAGCTTTGCACACCTGGCAGCTTATCCCATTCTTCCTGGCAGAACTTCTGAATCTCCATTAGAATGAATGGGAAGCATCTATAAACTTGTATGTTCATGTCTCTCCATAGATATTCTATATTCTGTATTTAGATATTCTTGTCATCCCAGTGTTGCCTTGGCTGTTTTCTTCAGGTGATTTAAGTGATGAAAGGTGAACTCCGGTTTGAGGTCACGAACACTCTGGAGTTTTTCTTCAGTGACCTGATTGTATTTGACTGTATTCATCCTTCCCTTGATTGTGACCAGTCATTCTGTCCTTGCTGCTTAGAAGCACCCCAACAGCATGATGGCACGTTAACGTAGGTATGGTATTAGGTAGGTGAAGACCAGGCACAGTGACTAAGTATTCAAATTTTGTCCAATTAAGTTCTAGACATATCTCAAGGATAATTAAAACAAATAGGACTTACCTGACCGCAATTTGGAGTGCCACAGTAAAGGAGCTGTATACGTATAGAATTGAGAGATTTCAGTTTTTGATTTTTAATACATTGCAAGACATTTTGAAAAAATATTTTCACTTTATCATTATGGGCTACTGGGGGTAGATTGATGGACAAAAATTTGTCCATTTAAAATTAAATCTACAACACTATAAAGTGTACAGATAGTGAAGGGGTTTGAACACTTTCTGATCTCACTGTATACAGTATGTCAATCTCTTTAAACACTGCTTTGTTTAAATATTGTATTAATTGAGTATCTCTGTTTGCATTATCCATTAATTAAGCTTTTTTAAACAAAATTTCCTTTAAAGTGATGTAGATAAATCAAACAGCGTATGTGTATTAAGTATGTGTATATCAGAATAAGTTAATGCATGAAAGAATTATATTTTTTAATTTATGCTGAAAACTGTAATCTTTCACATTTAAACAAGAAATTTCAAAATTCTAAATATGTAATACCCTAAAGCAAAATAATCTCTGCTTTGTTCATAGATGGTTGACATACTTAATCAAAGCGTCTTTGTAGAGAGAGTGACATTTATGTTTTCTTATTTTGTTGGTTCAGTGAACTTTTAAATATGTGAGATTGCAGTTTTTGTACATTGCTGTAGGCTACTTAATGCATTTTAGAGTACCTTCCTATAAGGAGGTGTTCCCTCTAGTGGAAATGATAGAGAACTGGGATGTTATTAACTTCATGGCTCCATTACAAAGCAAAGCTTTTTTTTTTGACTGACAGTCTTAAGCAAGCCATCAAAGCCAGAGTCAGACTGGGCATAACAGAATACATACCGCAGATCAATTGTGCCCATTATTACTGCACTTTAATTTCTATACCTGATTAAATCTGCAGAAATCATTTCCCTGTTTACACTGACACAAATCATTAAGCAGAAATGGCAGTCCCAAAGTACTTTATAGTGCTTCATTTAGCTAAGATGAGGATAACATTAAATTGTGGAATAAACAGAGAAAATAATCTGCAGATAAATATACTGGATGCATCAAAACTAGTATTTTTGGTGTAATTTATTCTCTGGATTATTTTTCTATAATACAGTTTTACTCACTTCTGATTTTACTTCTCACATTTAGAATGTCTTCTATCGGTTTGGACAGGGTATCAGCTTATCCCATTTATTCAATATCTCTGCATTAATTCTAAAATGAAACTTATTACTTTAGACCATATTCTGATATGAAAAATAATACAGCACTAATATTGTTAGGATATTTTTTTCCAAATATTTAATTATATTATCTTTTTCCCAAACGCTTCGATTTTATTACATGTATTTTGTATACCTCTCTGTAACTGACAGGTGTCCTTTTCAGGTTTGGTTCCTACTCTACGCCAAATGCTGCTGGGACAAGCTGTGGTCTTTGGTGACCTGAATTGGATAAAGGAGATTTGAGATTTTTATATTATACAATGTATGTCTTTCTCAAATGCCCATCTTCTAATGATGCACCAATTTCTAAAATGCCAGATAGCTTCAACATTATTAATTCATCCATTCCGACTTCTACTTAGGGTCACTGGGACTGATATTATCGAGTAACATGCAAAATGTGTTAGCCAGCATGTTAAACAGCAAACAGCATTAACAGAGAACAGAAAGAAATTTGGTAGTGATGAATATTTTGTGGACTAAAGGTCAATTTCCTTTCTCAAAGAGTATTTAATATAAATTTGCCCAGTGAATTGTAGAATTGTATTGCAATACCATGTGAAAGGGATTATGTGAACATTGGCTCTGTAACTTTATTGTCAGTCACACTTGAATGGTATGAACTCAACAGACTTTTCCAAAGGCTTCAAGAGCTCAAGTTCAAAGTAGAAAGGCAACAGCAACCAATGTCCAATGCAAGTGCCGACACTCAGAATGTCAAACAAGAACTAAATAATATTTGTTAGTTAATGTATAAGTAAACTGAGATCTTAAACCAGCAAAAGGAAATCTTAAACCAACAAAGAGGATGGCGGCATAAATCTCTTGCCACCACAAACAACAGACAGGTGCCTTTATTTTCTAGTGACCCACTGGCCTACTCAGACTCCATCAGGGCTTTTGATAATGCTGTAGGCGATCTGTTAGAGAACCCTCAAGATAAGATAGATTACTTAATACAGTACACCAGAGCCTCCCCTCAAAACATGGTTAAAGGCTATGCCCCGATGTCACCAATGCTAGGCTACACAGAAGCCAAAAAGCTACTTAACAGTTACTATGGTGACCAGATATACTGTACATAGCCGACACATATCTGGACAAAGCATTGAAATGGCATCAAACAAAGCTGAATGATGGAACAGTTCTGAGAGATTATGCAACCTTTCTTGCCACTTTCTTTGAACTCTACATCCAATATAGAGAATGGTAAAGAATTCAACAGCAATTCAAACATTCATATTGTACTATTGAAGCTCCCTTATCTTTTACAAGATAAATGGGGATGATTTGCTTATAGTTTTCAAGAAGATGTGTTCGGATTCAGCAGGTTGGACAATGGATGGATGGATGAAGGCAAAAGGGCAGGCATGGCTTAGCTAATTACCTTTGTACATCAGTAGGCTAAAATACTGCTGCATCCTGTTCATGGAAGCACATCTCAAAGCCCTGAGTACACACAGAAAAAAGAAAAGGCAGACAAGGAAAAGTTTCCCCTGAAGAGAGGAAGTATTACCAAAGCTGCTGAAAAGGGGACTCACGACACCTTGGTCAAAAAGTCACCAACAGCTCTATGTGCATTTAATAGGCATTGTGTATTTTGCAGTGACTTTTAAAAATCTAAAGGTTTATGTTTTCGATGTCTGAAACACGGGCACCTTGGTAAGAATTGTAAAGAAAACTGAAATGTTGGATATGCTCTTTACAGCACTCAGGCATCCTGTATATCAAAAAAGTGGTTGGGGCTACATCCAGTAAATCCACTAAAGCTACATCCACTAATGAAGAAACTGAGAAGGGAATTTGTGGTCTTCATGAGGCTGGAGAAGAATATGCACTATATGTGGTCCCTTTTAAGGTCAAATCTAAGAAGAGCAAAGGTATGTAGAAAATTATGCCTTTATAGATGCTGGTAGTACAGTTACAGTTTATACTGAAAATCTTCAGAGACAGTTAAACTGTCAAGGAAGAACTTAAATATTCCTCAAAACTATGAGTAACTGTGATACTGATTCAAGACTCCTAATTAAATGTACTTCAGATCTGCAAGTGTGTGGACTTTTGATAATGCATATATTGATTTGTCAAAAGTGTATATGCAGGTCACTTTTCCAGTGAACAGAGAAAATATTCCAAAACAAGAAGACATCGCGAAGAGGACACATCTTGAGGAGGTATGTCTGTTATCCATACATCCCGAAGTTGATCTTTTAATAGGTATCAACAGCTCCAAAGTCTTCAATCTGTGGCAAATCATACCTAGCAGATCTGTGATGTCTGCAGTGGGATGGATGGTCAGTGGGCCATACAAGGAAATAGATTACTTCGCAAAGCACAGTGGTAAGTTTTTTAAACATTCAATCAATCCCATGTCAATAACAGGAATAGAAGAAATGCTGCACCAACAGTACAATTTAGATTTTCCAGGGCGCAGCTGTGAAGAGAGAAAAAATGTTGCAGTAGGACATCAAGTTTACGCGCACCGTCTCAGAGTCTGCAAGACTGGTAGGTGGCCACTATTGTTTAAATATGCCTTTAAGAGATGAAACACTTAAAATGCCAAACAAACAGTTGCTGTATTGCAGAACAGCATGCTATTGGATTCAAAAGAAAACTAAACAAAAACTCAGGTTTCCACAAAGACTATAATGCTTCCATGAGAGACATTATTGAGAAGGGCTATGCCATTAAGGTACCCAAAGAAAGCCTAAGTTGTGAACAAGCCAGCTTGTGGTACGTTCCACATCATGGGGTGTATCGTCAAAAGAAAATAAGATTCGAGTGGTTTTTGATTGCACAACCACCTATCAAGGGACTTCTCTTAATGAACAACTTCTGAAAGGTCCCGACCTAACTAACACACTCATTGCAGTCCTTACAAGATTTAGAGTGGAGTCAATGGCATTAATTGCAGATATTAAATCAATGTTCTACCAAGTTACAGTCCCAGACAAAGACAGTGATCTCTTTCACTTTTTGTGGTGGCCTGAAAGTAATTTAAGTAATGATCTTGGAAGAATTTAAAATGATAGTACATCATTTTGGTGCTACATCTTTACCCAGTTATGCTTCTTATGCTTTGTGTAGAACAGCTGAAGATGCAAGAGAAACATTTCCTATGCAAGCCGTTAACACCGTGTTCAATAGTTTCTATGCAGGTGACTGCTTAAAATCAGTGGCTACAGAAGAGCAACAATAAAGTTGTCAAAAGATCTCCAAACTCTATGCTTCATAGGGGGATTTCACCTGACTAAGTGGGTGAGTAACAGCATAGCAGTTTTATTGTCTATTCCTGAAGAAGACAGAGCTGTTGAACAAAAGGATTTAGACTTGAGCCGTAGTTTGCTCCTGACAGAAAGTGGCTTTGGTTTCCAGTGGTGCACTGAAATGGACAGTTTCAAATTTCAGATAAAGTTACACGACAAGCCTGCTACAAGGCCTGCTGCTGTTGTCAGTTCAGTATATGACCCTCTTGGATTTCTACCACCAGTTATACTGCCAGGAAAGCTTATCTTAAGAGACTTGTGCCAAAAGAATTGTGGAACGGAGAAAGAAGTCAAAGTCAAGCACATTCAGAAATGGAAAAAAATGGTTGAATGATTTACAGTTACTAGCGAACCACAATGTGAATAGATGCATCAAACCTGCATGGTTTGGAACCATGATTTGTTTTGATATGAACATTTGAAGGGGTGGCACGGTGGCGCCGTGGTAGCGCTGCTGCCTCGCAGTTAGGAGACCTGGGTTCACTTCCCAGGTCCTCCCTGCGTGGAGTTTGCATGTTCTCCCCGTGTCTGCATGGATTTCCTCTGGGCGCTCCGGTTTCCTCCCACAGTCCAAAGACATGCAGGTTAGGTGGATTGGCGATTCTAAATTGGCCCTGGTGTGTGGGTGTGTTTGTGTGTTTCCTGCGGTGGGCTGGCACCCTGCCCGGGATTCTTTCCTGCCTTGTGCCCTGTGTTGGCTGGGATTGGCTCCAGCAGATCCCTGTGTTCAGATTCAGCAGGTTGGAACATTTGAAATTACAACCATATGATCTAACATAGAGAAATATGAAATGAGACAAGTAAGCCCTTCTTTGAAACTTTGTAAAACTTTTAAAACAAATATATTTGGTCTGTGGAATTACTTGAAAATGCATTAAACTAGTGCCAGAACTGTCCTATGAAGCAAACTAAAAGCTGCAGAACTTTGGTGATTTGGGACAAATGCAGCTACATTACTAGAAAAAATATTACATCTCACCAAAAAATGGTCAATAAAAATGTGACAGCTTCCATAGTGATCCAATGGAATTTTATTTTATTTCTCACAAAATTCATATTATCAAAGCTTTAAGAGGTATGATGATAATAATGTTGACTAACAGCACATTTTTTAACCCACTTCTGATAATACTGGACTGTATGGATCCTTGCCAATGCGTGCATGAATTAACCCACGATTAGGCACCACGTGCTCATTGGGGAAATTCCTGCGTGCTGCGCCATCCTGGAGCAGCAAGTTAATCAGCAGTAACATTGTGCTAAATAAAAACGGCTAACAGTGATGTGGACATGGTGAACAAGGACAAATTCCTTATAGACACAGATAAGTTCAGCAACTGAACTAATCTTTGCATCAGAATATCACCCAGAAATAAATTATAAATAATAAAAGAAATATTAATCATTACATATATATTTTTAAAGGTTTATCAGTTTATAACAGTCAACCAGATAAAATCAACAACTCGGATACTTAATCATAAACATAAAGTTAGACCCATGATATTTTTAAAATTTTTATGATTCTCTTTTTAATCAGTTATGTTATAGCACTTTTAAATCTGTATTCTTGTTTACATTCTTAAAGTTGTACATTTAAACATTCTGAACGGGAAATAAAAGAAAGAGGATTTTTACTAACACAGCAAGTGAATAACAGGAGCAGGGAAAAGGAACAATACACAGCAGAACAATAAAACAACAAAACATAAGCCTTCATACCTACCAAGACAGTAAAGTGCTTAAATCATGCCATGGGATTGTTCTTCCACTGAAAACTATACTTTGCTCTTACAGTAAGTCACCCTTCTATCCAATTCCTTAGCCTTTCATTTTCCTTTTCTTTAGTTCAGTCTTTGTCAACAACTACCTCTAAATACCAAGCTCCAAAGTCTACTGGATGGAAGAGAATTTTGAGTCCATGGTTGGGAAGTCTTCCAAATAACCAGTCATGAGTACTTCTGGATTACCTGGCCACCACTGAAAGTCCTGTTGGTTGCCCATGACCAGCTCCCCCAAAGAGCAACAGATTTTCCTACAATTACCCCCATACCATAAAGCGGTATTGGAGACTGCCTAGTCTGACAGAACCAGATGTATAATGGAGACAACCATTCATGAATTCTGTTAAAATGTGAATGGGAATATTTAGACAGTTCACTGAATATCACATTTCTAAACCAATTCAAAGTCCCATGAAAATGAAGCTCAATGATTCAACCAGCAAAGAGTGCTGGTGCTCTGCTGAAGGTCATCCAACCATTATCAAGCCTACATTTATAATGGATAAACCATCCTTGGCTGAAAGTCTCCCAAAAAGACCCATGTGAAACAAATAGATAGATAGATAGATAGATAGATAGATAGATAGATAGATAGATAGATAGATAGATAGATAGATAGATAGATAGATAGATAGATAGATAGATAGATAGATAGATAGATAGATAGATAGATACTTTATTAATCCCAAGGAGAAATTCACAAATAAACATGTGCCAATGAAGAACACTGCAAGTGCTAAAAACAAACATAACCAGTTACAAGAGAACAATCTTTCTGGAAAGCCATATTATACATTAGCATTCAAGAACATCACTGGACTTGATGTAAACAATGCACTGCCTCCAGCTGTATGTGGTCAATGTCGTTCACAGTTAAGATGGTCCACTCAGTGTCAATGTGAGGTAAAAAAAAAATCGACACCTACACTCACGAAAAAAAAAACAACTGTACAGTATTTATTCGTACTAAACAGTATGCCATCACAGCAAGTTAAAAGGAGGTGAAAAGAGTTCCCATTAAGCAAGATCTTTTTAGTATTGATAATGAAGAGCCAAAAGAGAAGCAGATTTTGGAACACAATACAGTGTAGGCTGCACAGTCTATACAAATAATAAGTTATCATTATTGTCTAACTATTGTCTAATTGTAAATGCCAAAGATGCCATTGCAGAATCTAGTTACACTATTTTAACATGTAGTATATACTGCACTTTCCTAAAGACTAGTTACTATTATACTGTGGAGTGGTGCAATAGTCAAAATGACAGAAACATACTGTACAATATATCCTCATCAAGCTGCTGTTTGCTGAGTTGTTACAAGTGTCTGTCAAGTATCATATTATAAATAGAATGGAAAGAGTGTTATGTATTGGAGTTATGAACATGACAGAAAGGGTGTGAAGCCTCCATCTCCACAAGTAGGCCCAAACCCTCCCAGACTTGCCAAGAATCTGCAGCTTCAGCCTGCCCAGGTCCAAAATGAGAAGCTGGTTTTAAAAGTTCAAAAAAGACTTTAAATATTCAAATATACTATATTTAAAAGATGTCTTACAAGGAAGAGGGTAACCATCAACCTCTAGTGTGTTGAGGCAACCCAAAACACAGTATCTTATTTACAAATAAAAATAAAAAAGCAAAATCCAGTAATAAAAGTGAAAAAATCCAGAATCAGAAAATATCAGAAGCAAACAATACTCACAGAAAGAGCAGAGACCCTCTCTCTGTGACCTCAGTATGAAAGCAGAGGGGAGGGCCCAGTAGCAGTGAAATCATGATGGCCCTGCCTCCTGGAATTCCACCCACAAAACACAAATATTTCAACACATAGTACAGAAAAAAACAAATAAAAGCAAATAACAATTACATACAGTCATGCAAAAATGAATAATAATAATTAAAAAGAAAATACTCCTAAGGCAGCAAATCGATCCTGGCTGAGGCAAAACAAACATGTACAAAATATTATTACTTAAAACTTTGTTTTCAGCAGGCTAACCATGCATACAGTTAGTGGCTAGGATATTGACAGAAGCTGTCCATTTCAGCCACAAACAATGGCTGTCTATCATTTCAAATAAGGAATCTTTTGTATACAAGAATAAAATGGTGAAGTGATGCAATCAATATATTTTAAAAATTGTAAAACAGGTCAGCAGCCAGAAGATCAGGAAAATGATCATGAAACAGACTGTACAGAGATTCTCTAAACATCAGCTGAACAATCAGCTGAGCGGAGTGGTGGCTCTGAGGCTAGGGATCTGCCCTGGCAATCGGAAGGTTGCCGGTTCGAATCCCGTAAATGTCAAGAAGGACTCTGCTCTGTTGGGCCCTTAAGCAAGGCCCTTAACCTGCAATTGCTAAGCGCTTTGAGTAGTGAGAAAAGCGCTATATAAATGCAAAATTAAATTATATATATAAATTATATTATGGCCTCCCCTTGATGCTATTCCACTGATGCAACAAGCACTGACAACTTGCCCTGCCAGTGGAAGCACCAGTAATAAATGGTGGGACTGCCTCTCTGATAGTAAGTGTTTCTAGCATTGATAACATTTTTGTAGTATTCCAGAATCTGAGCCAAATGAGTAGTAGGCTGCTGATATAAGCCTACGTTTATGGAAATATGATTCTTGTTACATTTAAACACAAGAGATTACCACACTTGTAGGCTCTTGACGTCATAAGTGCAAAGTACTTGGTCATGGTGTGATATGCAGAAAAAACAGGTTTATTTATGTGTGGTGGGGTGTTTATTTAGTTTAGTGAATTAAATTTATGTTTTATGTTTTTACTTAGCCTGTGGGTCAATTGTCATTTAGTGGTAGGGAGTCAGCTGAGGTTGCCTGGCCCCTGATTTGAAAAGTGGAGAGAGGCTAAATAAGGAAGGATTGGAACTGAAATAGAGGGAGTAGGATCAGGACAAAGGATGGTGCCATAGGGTCTTATAGAGAAGCAAGAGAGGGAGAGTACTATCCAGCATGAATGAGAAGTCCAGATCTGCTGATTAGAGCAAGATAAGGCTGGTTATAGTAAGAAACAATCCAGAGGGAAGTGAAGACAGTGGAACTATGTGTCAATCCAGCTCACTGTGTGTGAGGTTTAAATGGCAGAGCTGTGTGTGATGCCTTTTTTGGAACTGCTGCTGAGTGTGGGGCTTGAAGGAAAGAACTGTGTGTGAAGCCGAGAGGAGCTGCTGCTGTGTGTGGAGCTTGGAGCAACAGTGGCCGAGTGCAAGTTGCCTGAGAATTTAACCCAGTCTCCCAAGAGAAGGCCGAACTGTGTGTGACGCTCCAGGTCAGAATCTAGAAGATGTTTTCAAGGGGACAGGAGGATCCTTGTTTTGTTTGTTTTTTTTTTTTTTACACATTGATTTTCTAAGAGCTCTCTCTCGATTTAAGTATTTAAGTTTTAGTTGGCTCTCATCTTTTAATAGAAGAAAGTGTTTATTTATTAATACACTGTGGACCCTTTAATTCTTGTTTTGGTTTTAATAAATACTTTATATTTAATACACCTTAAAGATTGTCTGTTTCCTCACTTCCTACTTCTGCAGGGTGAGTGTGCCAGCTGTGGGCAAACCAGGTATCTCACCATGGTGATGGTAAAGCAATATGAAATTTGTGTTTCTGGTCACTACATTTAAGGGGAAAAAAATCAGATTTGATCTTTACAAGATCTATGTAGGGTATGATAAAAAAAATTAGGTAGGTATTGGCATACGCAGGCACAAAAAGCCCTGTACAAAAATAATCTTGAATCTGTTATGAATAAATAAAAATAATAAAGAGAGAAAGACAAAAGATGTACAGTAATCCCTCGCTACTTCGCGGTTCACTTTTCGCGGATTCACGACTTCGCGGATTTTTAAATACAAGTGATTGCCCGCCTATCGCGGAAGTTATGTTCCAGACCCATCAGCAACAGGAGAAAATCCGTGATATAGAAAGACCATATAAATAAACATTTTTTTAGTTTAAGCCTTAAAATACCCATCCCACATGCTTTAAACACATGTAAACTTATAAAACACACTTTGTTAACACATATGATATGTGGATGTCGGGCTAAGGATATGAGTAACATCTCACTATTATAAAACATTTTAACTTCACGCAAGACAAGACAGTGAGACAGGAAAATTGGTGATGTACACCTAAAAGCCTGATTGTACAGGCTTTTAAATTATTGACAGGCAGAGCGACAAGCAGCACAAAGCCAGCACAAAGTCCACTTCTCCTTAGCGTTCATTCAGCTCCCCACCCCCTTGACAATGCGAACTGCGCTTCCGGGGAGGGGGGGTTTGAGCGAAGGTGCGTTCAGCTCTCACACACGCACACACACACACACACACTCCTCGAGCAGAGCGACAAGCAGGCATTTTGGCAGAAGCAGCACAAAGTCCATTTCTGCTCAGCGTGAGTTCAGCTGCCCCCCTTCACAAAGCGAGTGCAGACACATTCATGTCTGATCGCTGCGTGCAGTGTGCAGTGTTGGTCTGAGGTGTTTAAGAATGTAGAAAGTGTTTAAGAGCATAGGAAGTGTTTATAAGAGTGTGGGAAAGGTTAACAAGAGAGTGAGAAAGGTTTATAAGAGTGTGGGAAGGGTTTATAAAGCCTTAAAATATGTATAAATAATAAAATAAATATAGGTCGCTACTTCGCGGATTTCACCTATCGCGGGGGGGGCTCTGGAACGTAACCCCCGCGATAGGTGAGGGATTACTGTACAGACTGTGGCTCTTTAAAAATTACAATTTATTACAAAAATATATATATTTACAACAAATAAAAGGTAACCCAGAACAAACAAAGTCAATCCAAATCCAATGATCAAAATCTACATGAACATAGCAAGAAATATTAGAAGACCAGACAAACCAAATAATACTTACCAATAACAATCTTCACCAAACAGTTCTAAGTATATTGACTACATTACAATAAAACTCTTCATATAGGGGACAGGGCACATGACTAAATACACTAGTACAACAATAAGCAAAATACAAACATAATAAAAAAACAAATAAATAAAGCAATATTCAAAACAAAAAGACTAAAAACATGATTAATAACATAAAATACAAAATATTAAAAAATATAAAAACAACCAATCAAATTAAGATTTACTTGTTGACACGGAATAAAACACTGGCTAAATCATGACAAAAAAATAAATATTGAATTTCAGTGGAATAAGCAATTCATATGTTGACTGGCATGGGGTGCTCAGCAAGAGTAACAATAATAATTTGAAAATATGGTAAAAAAAGAAAGGATTCTGCTGGAAACAAAACCTTTGTTAAAGTATTTCTGTGACCCTGTTTTGATTGTCTTCCATTTACGTTGCCTCAGTGACAGTGCCTTTTCTGACACAAAAGATGTTCTAAAAGATTTTGTTTACCATATTTCTGACCGAGGCACAACACAATAAGAACATTACACAAAACTCCATGCTTAGTTGAAGAAAGTGCAAGAACCTGATAAGTCACAGCAGACTAAAAACTATCACTTACTAGTACTACACCTGTCCTTTTAAACCCCATCATTTTAGCCAGTGGCATCAGCCTTAACCCCCCAGGGAAATATAAGCAGCTCTACAAAAAGAGAAGTAGTGAACTAGAAATGAATCAAGAAGCTTTATATGAAGAGTTCATATGCCAGGAAAAATAAGATCTGCTTTCAACGAAAAACAGGGAAGATAAACAAGAAACCCCTATGTACTCTGACACAATAGTAGTCATCTTCACTGGAGTAAATCCCATTACACACTAATACAAATATTCAGGTCTTATGTGACTGGGAAGCTTTTTAAGATGTACCATCATATCAATGAGAAGGCAGTTTAGAGTTAAAAAGGGCAGAAGGTAGACACCTCATACTGTTCAGTAGACTCAAGCGAATACAATTTTATTTGCTTTAAGCAGCTGGACTCACACATCATTTATATCACCTATACTCCATCAACTATCCAGGCTATCTGATGATTATAAAATGGAATTCCAGTTAAATCTGTTCTTTGTTATATTATTATCTAAAGATATGTTTCAAAAGACTTTTTAGGTCTGGAAAGCTTTTCTTATAATAGCTTGTTGGTTTGAACTTTAATGCCTTTTGAATTCCAAAAAAAGAAATAATCTTGTTTTGAATCAAGTACAGTATCTGCATTTTACTGACTTCCTCTAATGACCTCTGTGATTGTGTTCCATATGTTCATTTAATACCCTTTGGAATACAACACTATTCTGTTTTCTCTGAAATTGTTTTCTTCACTATCCTTTATTCTTTGAAACAAAGTATCTTCACAGGCAACATTTAAATGATGGTCTCAAGCATGTTGAATAAAGAGCACATTAAAAACAAAAAGGTCTTTTTGTCTTAAGATGTCAAAGTGAAAGCCGAACAATTTAGCACTTATAAAGCCTTTGATGAGCACATTTTATTGTATTTGTTGTGTGCTGAAAAGTTCAACTACATAGGCATAAAGGAATATAATTAATCATTAATGATGGTTACTAAGACTTCCTAGTATATATTCAATTACCTGTCAGCTTCTAGAGGCTGACAGTCCCTTTTGATATTAATTATTGTCAGTGAAAGTGATAAAAAGTCAGTTTTGCACCTAAAGATAACCCAAAAGCCTATACCCTTGAGCAACAATCTGTATGCCCATAAAAGGGTAACATATAGTACATCTACTAATAGCCCTAGAAACCTCATCCTATCCTGGAGTATCTTTAAAGTTGTAAGTGAGCAGAGAAAAAGTGGAAAGGTTTAGAAAGAGAAAAATAATGGAATAAGCCAAGGAACTGTTGTGAAATATTAACCTGCACCCCAAAACAAACAGCTTCTTTCCTTATAATTGATAAGTTTGCATCTTAGAGGTGCAGTCATTAGTGTAGAGAGAGAAGAGCAATGAGGAGAGTACACATCCCTGGAGGTTGCCTTTTACATCTTTCTATCTATCTGCCTTCTGCTGCTATATACCTAAAATCTGGAATAGATTACCAATAGAAATTTGCTAGGCTAATACGGTGGAGCACTTTAAAAAAACTGCTAAAAACCCATTATTTTAATATGGCTTTATCATAGCTATATTTTAGTGTAACCCTGATAAACTATATGTGCGTTGAATTATCATTTTTTTCATGGCTCCACAATCCATACTAATACTTACTTTTCTCTGCTGTTCTTTTTCCGTTTTTTCTCTTGTAGTGATTTGCCCCATAAACTCCTGATCAAGAAAGACACCATGCAGTCCCTACATTGATGGATTGAAGGCAGTACCCCAGGTGTCCATATGACCATCAGTCATCAGATTCTTTCACATGAAGCCTGGAAACCATGAGGGCTGATTTAGATCATTTATGGTAGGTAGAATGCCCAATGGGGGCTCAGATCCCCTTCAGATTTTGTTTTTTTCCTCCAGCCCTCTGGATTTTTTTTTTGTTTGTTTTTTTCTGTTCTCCCAGCCTTTAGACCTTACTTTATTATTTGTTATTTAGTATTGCCTAAGCTAAGTTTATAAAAAATAAAAAATTCTTTCATCTCATGAAACACTTTGAGCTACACCATTTGTATGAAAATGTGCTATATAAATAAATATTGTTTTTGTTGTTCTTTATCTTAGTGTCAATGCACATTTCAGCCTGTCCAGTACCAGACCTATAAGACAAATTCAGGGTAAAATGTTTTATACCCTTTTCACTATGCTGCCCAATCTGATGCCAGTTTACCCATTTCTACTGTGCTCCACAACTTCACTCCATGACATCCACAGTCCCATTGTTCTTCCCATAACTTGCCTATAGATGTGGAAAGAACCAGGTACACCTGGCACCCAAATTTTATACTACACATGTCTCTACACTGCCCTATCCTCTGCCAACTTGCCCAGTATTGCATTCTGCCAAAACCACCACCATAATGTCCACATCCCCACCTCAGTAATCTTCCAATAATGTGGACATCTGTCTGTCCTATAACGCATCCATAGCATAAGTCCAATCCAAATCTTATTCTGTCTCTGCTACTAGAGGGCCGAGTCCCTGGCCATTTCCACTGTATTCCATATAATCCACATCATACAATCACTAGTCCCCTGATTTATCTCAAGTCATGCATCCAGGTTTATTATTTAACACACCCATAGAGTCATTCCCACCTTAATTTTATACTACACTTGCTGCCAGTCTGCCCAGTCCAAGTTTGTCAGGGTTACTTCACCTGGGCACAAATTCACATTGTAAAATCCACAGAACCCCCCCCCCCCCGCCCCCAAAGCTGTCTTGTACTACACCCACAGGACAAGTCCAACCTAAATCTTATTCTGCCTTTACGATCAGTAAACCTATGTTTCCTTGAACATAAATTTTGCACTCCTTTCCTTCAGACCTGACAAAAAATGTAGCCTCATACTATTGTCTAGCTCAGTGTTTCCCAACCTTTTTTCTGTAGTGGCACATTTTTTCCAACCAAAATCATGCCAAGGCACACCACCATTTTACTAACCACAAATGCATATGCAGTATATCTCATACACTTGTGGGGTGAGATCAGCGTTCACGGACACAGCACTTACTGAGCACATTGGTGACATCTCCAAGCTGCTTCACCCACCCCTTTCTGCTTCAGAGGCAACTTGTATCCGCCAGCCCTTTGAAGCTCGCTAGTGACCACACACTCAGGGCAGATGGACTCTAGCAGCTGGGAGACACATCTATGTGCTCTAATATTGGGATCGCGGAGCTGCTTTTATGCCAGCTTCTCCAAGTAGACCGATCCTCCTCGGACACGTCTCAAACACCTTCAGAGCTTGTGCGGGAAAAAGTCAGCATGTTGTCCTAGATCACTTGCTTACTGCTGAATTCTTAAGTCAGATTAGTTCATCCCAAGCTCCTTTATCTTCTTTTTTCTTCAAGTGAACAATTAATGAAGGGGTGTTTCATTAAAGCTATAACCAATTTTCTTTGATTTCTGAAGTTCAACTTGAACTTGCCATCTCCCTAAAGTTGTGCTCACTTATGTAGTTTCATTAATGATGGGAGTTAACTGTGAACCATTTGACATGAACATTGATATGCCAATAAATGTGGGAGTGTCCATGGTCCTGAGAGCTGCGCTCCCGGAAAAATCTGAAAGCAACCAATTAAATGGCAGTCTCAGGTCACCTGCTTGTCAAAAGATTAAGGACTTACATACACTCTCATCGGCCTTTGCCCTTCACTCGGGAAATCTAGGTATTTCCACAGACATTAAACAAAACCAATTTTTAATGGATGTTGACAGGTGCTAACACCAGACACATTGTGTAAATAAACAAATTTATTTCATGATTATTTTGCATTGCCTAATTAATCTAAGTAGAGTTTTTAAAATATCTGGGGGGGGCATGCCTTGAACCAGCGTCCCACATTACAAACTGCCACTGTACCCAAAACAACTTAAAGATGGGTCTTGTGATGTATCATTCTTTAATGGAATTATTACTTCATTTAATCTCATTACAGTACTTCAAACATTTAAATGCACTTAATATGTAACTGTACAACTACTCAGTCACTTACTATGGTTATTTTCGAAAGAGTTTCATGTGTTAAGTATATTAAGCTTATATGCAGTATGTCATAAAAACAAAGTGATTTATACTTTTCTCTGAGTACTTTAGATTGTTGTCATTGTAAGAATATGCATACTTTATAGAAACTGTTAAACTGAAAATATAATCAGAATCGAAAAATAAGAAACTAATAAATATAAAGATATAATAATGTTTATTTTATACAGCACTGTTACTTAAACATATTAAAGGAATATACATTATTAGAAAGCACTATCTTTTGAAAATGTATATCTGAAATACTGGCATATATTTTTTAGTGGGTGGCATGGTGGCGCAATGGTAGAGCTGTGGCCTCGCAGTTAGGAGACCCGGGTTCGCTTCCTGGGTCCTCCCTGCGTGGAGTTTGCATGTTCTCCCTGTGTCTACATGGGTTTCCTCCCAAAGACATGCAGGTTAGGTGCATTGGCGATTCTAAATTGTCCCTAGTGTGTGCGCCCTGCCCAGAGTTTGTTTCCTGCCCTGTGTTGGCTGGGATTGGCTCCACCAGACCCCTGTGACCCTGTAGTTAGGATATAGCAGGTTGGATGGATGGATATTTTTTAGTCTTGATTGTAAGAAAGGGAGCACTTTCTGTAAATTACCCTATGAGTAATAATTCTTGCATTGTTCAATAATCTATAAATACCATCTTGTTTTTGAAGAGTTGGACTGCTCAACACTAGCCAACTTCAGTATTAGAAAAGTAAGACAACATTAGGAATCCCAAAATTTGCAACCAGGATTAGGCTGTTTACATTTAAGAAAAATGTGTGGTTATTTATTTTAACTCTACAGATGCCCAATTCAGAATTTTTCCCCTTTCATCTGATCCTCATGTGAGTAGTTCTGGGATCCTCAGCACTCTCATTTAGATTAAAAAGTAAAGTGGATGGATGGATGATTATTTTAAAATATAGACCACACAGAGGCATTGATCATTATTAATCTGTAATATTTTTATAAATATAATTATCCTTATAATACAGTGATAATGCTAGAACAAAGAAATTTAAAAGAAAATGGCATTAAGTATTGTACCAAGTTTTTTGCCATCTGGCATCTAAAAATGTAATATATCCAAACTTTTTGTTATTAAAATGCAGATGTTGATTGCATATCTGCTATACAAATCAAATACAATATTATCTTGAAGCAAGTGGTATGAAGCAGCTTAATAAACTTTATTTAGTCATATATTTCATTATATAAAATGAGTGACATAATAAAAAATTGAAATTATATGATCACTTATTACCAGGACTAATTGCTTCTTTTCTAATGTTCCCAATATAGAAGTTATAGATGCATAACAAATGATCATCAGTATCATTTTGCTGAGCTATTATTCCCCAACAGATGGTTCAGTTCCCAATTTGTCCCTTCATCTAGTCTTACTTCTTTGTAGAGTATGTATATATTAATAGGAAATTAATTCTTGTCTTCATCTAACTGTGATTTACCCCATACGGCCATTAACTCCTTTGCAAAGTTACATATTTCAATCAGTGCATTTTTTGGATTTTACTTGTTAGTGATAAATATGTGTACTTTGTTCCAAACACTCCGCTGTTTACATTTTTATGTAGGGTGTTTAGTACTCCTTCATTATGTTGCCGTATATATACAGTAGAGTGATAGTAAATGACAAATCAAATATTCTTCCACTTTTAATTTAGGAATAAAGCTTTTAACAAATGACGATTCCCTCCATGAATCCTAATGTTAATAATCATTTAAGACTATTACATATTCTTGTACTGTGTGTGTACTTATATACACTTTTATAAGTAATAAAAAGGTGGGTCAGTCCTAGTGTAAATGAAGGGTGTATTGTTATGGATTTTTAATACAACAAACGAGGAAACTCATGCATAAAAGTATTGATTCACAACAAATAAAAACTTAAGTAAATATAGTTAAGTAATTACAGATAGTCTGACCAGATTTACACAGTTCCAAAACAGGACACAACTCATTAATCAAGCAAGGGTAATAGATGTAGATTAATTCAAAGAGCAGAATTTGAGCACATTATAAAAATGTATATTACAAGAGAAGGGGATGGGTCAAACAGATTAAAAATGGGACATTTGGTTAAATTTGAGGCACTATGCTTAAAATGGGACACAATGCACTAAATGGGACTGCCCCTGAAGGAAATGGGGTATTTGATCACCCAAATTATAGAATTACAAGAACTCAGTATAATGAGAACCATCAAACAATTTATGATTGAAATCTAAGTGCTTGTTTTTTTTCTTCCTAAAACAACCACAACATAACCTCAGTTGAACCTCTGACACTTTATGATCAACAGGAGCTCTATTCACACATAGCAATGAGAAAGAATACTTTTGTCACAACATAGTGGCACACTTTTAAGACATGACACAAAAGAGAAGGCATAGAGGCTGGATCAGAATAGGGGTAAGTAGAAAGTCAAAAGTTCAAAAAACAAAAGAAAAGCCAAAAACAAGTGAAACTGTACATGAAGTTCTCTTTTTGTTTAAGAAATACTTTGCAGATACTAATCAATCCATGCCTATGGCCTTTAATTCCTGTAACATAGTAGATGGGAGAAATAAAAACAGTATTTTTACTTTAATGGTCACAAAATCACTATGATTTTTTCAGTGAAAAAGGTTAGGTAGCACATCTATTTACTAACTCTATCTATGTTCATAGCAGCTAAATCAAATTATATGGTAACATGGTGCAAGAGCCTATCCCACAAGCACTGGGTTCAAGAAATGAACAAATCCTGATGTGGACTCCTTCCATCATAAGACATGTTAATACACATACATGGACTCAACTCAAAAGGGGCTAATTTAGAGTCATTTAACCTGACACACACATCTTTAGGTTGTGGGAGGAAACACCAAAATATTTTAACAAAACCCAGCACAAGCCAGTGGAGACAACAGACAGGTAGTGAGCAAACCAAGATTCAAAAACAATCTTAGAAGACTGTCTTACTAAGTACTACAGTACTGTGCTGTGCCTAAACAAACTTGTTAATCATAAACAGAAATTTCTACAAAAGCCAAGTATCCTTAACACAAATGAAAAAAAGCTGAAGTATAATAATAATAATATAATTTATTTATATAGTGCCTTCTCCATGCTCAAAGCCCTCCACAGTGTCTCAGAAAGAACAACAGGATATGTTTACCATTGGATACAAATACTAAATCAGATACATATGGGATATACAAGGCATTAAATAAAACAAAAGGCAAAAAAATGGAGTAAAACACTAAATTCAGCACTAAAAGAAGGCCTGAACAAATCACATAATGTATGATATAACACACACACACACACACACAAATTATATTGAGTATCTGGACAGAGAGGTAAACTGAAAGAAGGGGCAGAATGTTAGGTTAATTTTAAAGCCCTCCTGAACAGATGAGTTTTCATTTGTTATTTAAAAGAATGAAGGGAGTCAGCTGATTTAATTAACTTTGGGAGGTCATTCTAAAGTCCGGGTGCTACAGAGCTAAAAGCCCTGTCATCCATATTGTGTAGGTTAGTGTAGGGCACAACAAGATTGCCAGAATCAGAGGACCTCTGTGGGCGAACAGGAGCATAGTGATGGAGTAGGTCACTTTTTAACATTGACATACAGTTGAGAATCATCTGTATAAAAGTGATAGCCCAGTCCATAGCTATGAATAATATGGCCAAGCTGAAGCATATTGATAAAGAAGAGAAGAGGGCCAAGGACAGAGCATGAGGAACTCCTTGTGTGACCAGCACTGTGCTGCATCTTCTCTTGCCAAGACTAACAAGTGTTTGCTTATCAGTCAGATAGGAGTTAAACCACTGGAGGTCAGTGCCAGAGAAATGTTCTCCATTCTGGACAGTAAAATGTCATGTCATGTCATGTCTGACAGTGTCAAATACTGCACTGAGGTCTAACAGAATTAATATATTGGTTTGTCCGGAGTCTGCTGACATAAACAAAGCATTGATTGCCCGAAGCAGAGCAGTTTCACACCAAAGTCAAAATAAGTAAAATTTAAAGTATTCATTTCTTTTATGTTTTTGAGCTTTTTGATATTTTTTTCAATTTTTATCTTTTTGTTTTTTTCAATTATTTACCATAAAGTGCCAGAGTCTGTGCTAGCACTAGTTAAAAGTCTAAAAGCATTTTTTACTTTTCATCTGCTCCTACACAAAATGCTTCACAACATTAATGCTTTAGCCGTGCAGAATTCAAACTCTGCAACCAAAGTAACCTGCAGCCTGTGGCATGCCATTAATGGTCAGGTTTACTGTAACACAACCCTCTTCAAGCCTTACTTAGAATTCAAGACCAGCTCTCACACAAGTGTCAAATGCACATTCAATTATGATTGTCTTATTTTTACCATAACACTACCTTGAATTTTAAAAGATGTTGCCATTTTGTGTTTCTATAGTGTAGCATTTTCACAGCAGCTCACAGTCACAACAGCCAACATCTCCCAATGTGTGACAGCATCTCCACATAACTATAAAATATCCATATCAGCATCTTAGGACTCTACAAAATTAGGCACATGGATGAAGAAACCCTTAGAAGATCCCAAAATAATTCAGGAAGAATGAACAGACTATAATAAAGCATGAGACTTCTTTTGAACAGTTATGAGGCTGCAGCCCAATGTTTGAACATGAGCGTGGAGCATCTCAATGCTTCTAACTGTTCTTTGGTTTAATTTTCTTAATAGAATACAGCTGCTTTAACTCAAACACCTTTTAGAGAACATATTTCTCTCAGTGCTCCAGGATCCTCATTGGCCTCCTAATAAATGCTGCATTCATTTCAAATGTTTATTATTCACACATAAAACTCTTTGTAACTCGTCTCCCACTTATACTAATCAACATACTAATCAACATTTTTTCACCTAAGAACTCAGTCATTTTTGGTTGTAATTAGTTCTATTCACTCTTGGGCCCTATGACATTTCCTTCTACTGATTCACTTTGCTCCTTTAAATCACTCTTAAAAACTGTTTTTCCATAGTATTTTAATTGAAATAATTTTACTGGTTTCATTACTGCTTTATCAGTATGTTTTGGAATTATGCCTGAAGAGTTTTTTTGTTTTTTATTTTTTTTTATTTCCATGTGTGGTTTAGTCAATGTACACTATCTGAAACATATTTTATGGAATAGTGATGCAATGGATAGCATAGCCACCTCACAGATTCAGTGTTCTGAGTTTCAATCCAACACACATTTGTGGTCTGTGTGGAGTCTGTGCATTCTCGATGTGTCTCGATTTTCCTAAAGACATGCTAGTTTGGTTCACTGTCAGTTCCAGATTTGCTCTGTATGTGTATGTGAGAGGACCCTGTGATGGACTGAAGCCCCATCCGGAGCTGTTTCCTTCTTTGTGCCCATGGCTGATTGGGTAGGTTAGCTCATCCTATGACCCTGCGTTTGATTATGCGTTTGAGAATGTTATGTTATATTAGTGCATTCCTAAGATGAGCCTGAAATGGTGGACACAAGCAATTATGAAAAAAATGAGGATATAATTTTACACATGAAGAAGTCCCAAACCAGGTTAAAAGAATTTCACAATCTATTCTCAAATCCTTTATTTATTACAATTATCTTAAATCGTACAGTATCAAAAACAGTCATTAATTCTTTATAATATTTTCTTTATATTGATATAGCACTTTTCTCACTACTCAAAGCGCTCTGCACACAGGGAGGACCCGGGTAGCGAACCCACAATCTCCTTACTGCAAAGCAACAGCACTACCACTGTGCCGCCTGTGAGGACAATTATTATTATCATAATATATCATTAAATAAAGGTGTGAGAAAAAAATATGATGATGTTTGCTAAGCAGCCTACTTCAATTTCATAGTATGGTTGAATGAAACCAGCACACGCCACAGGAATAACTGTGATTCCTTCTGGCACTAGAGTTTAAGTGCTATAATTTCTTTTTCTGACTTAATGCTTGCTCTCATGGATCGCGTTTACTTACGGGACTGAGCTAAGGTTTGAGAGAGTGTATTGTAGATCTAGTGATCCTCCAAATTGTTCAGAGCAATTCCAGTGCTTCCAGCTGGAAGACTCCAAAGAGACTGATCTTCTAGTGTATCCAAGAGAGACAGAATGAGATAAATAGGAAGATAAATGCTCCAAGTTTTTAATGGAAGAAGTAGTCGCTGCTGACTAAATCAAAATTGCCTCACCAGTACTGTTCATACCCCTTTCCTGGTGCTTGAGTTTACTTACCAGAGTAGGAAATAGGTACCTCTTGGTCTGGTAGTCTGCAGAGATATGTCTTGTCATTTTGTCGTCTTGAGTAATAATGAGGGTTCATAATCTCTAATTCTGAAGGCTTGCTGAAAAGATTTTGGCTAATAATAAGGCTGAAAAAAGATCAGAGTTCATTTCAGCAACTCAGATCAGTGACATTCAACCAAGTAGATCATAGAGGATGGAGAGAATACTGCTGGCTTTCTGTTACACGGGCAGTGTATTTTTGTTAAATCTACTCTTTTACCAGAGGTAACTTTCTGTGCCATTGACAACCTAGCAAAAAGAGAACTGTCCACTTTGTCCTACAGTGGAAGTCGGCCTGGCCTGGCGGTGTTTGCTGCACTGCTAAACCTCTCTGTGTGAACTAGGCAAGACTGTTAATAGAGGCATTTTGGAGAATGATATCATAAGTCTTTATTAAAATGAACGGCAAAAAATAAGTGGAATCCCATAATTTGCCACCTTCCTGCAGTGTATTTTGTATGAAATGAGAGTTGAACATTCTTCCTTTTGCCCAGTCAAAACAATATTTTCAAAACAGGGAAAGACTGATTTCCACAAATCACTTGTCATACTCTGGCTGCCATATTTAAAGGTTAAGTTCAAGATAGAGGATATCTATCAATTTTCTGAATCCGTTAAATCCAAATAGAGGGTCACAGTAAGTAGGTCCAATGCTGGTTGAATTTAGGACAAAGGCATGAGCCAGAATGGATCATGCACCAGTTTATTGCAGAGCAAAGATTATATATTACATTTTTAATAACCACAGTATATTGCTGATAATGACAAAATGTGGGGATCAAAGGAAGAACAAAATGTCCCTAAATAAAAAGCTTTGAATATTTGTTATAGTTAAAAATAAGTAGTTTGGAGGTCATGGCTGTAAAGACTTGGACTTCTTCATGTAGATTGACATTGGAAGTTTAAGAAGAGAAAATAGGTACGTTACCTACCAAATAACCAGTTTCTTAAAAATACTGTTTTAATTAGAAGTTAAATTAAGTTTAACCTTTCATTTTAGGTGAACTTACCATAATTTGCAATTCTTGACTCTTTGAATCAGCACCTGCTTATTGTTGTCTACAGTTGTCATCATTCACAGATGTGGATTTCTGACTGATACATTGTCCAATTAAATAAAGAGTTCCATTACAAGTAAGAATTGGACTATGACTACAAGTATAAAATTGGCTCCAAACCATCATTCACAATTTTCCACAGTTCCACAAGTATGAGAATGTTAGCTTTAAGATGTAGGCCACAAAAATATGTCTCGCTTCTTAAATAAGGATATACGATATAATGAAAATGTTCAGAAAATATTTTAACCTTTGCAAAAATCTTTTACAATATTGACAGATACATCCTCTTCAGCAGGCACTGGCTTATACAAATGCAAAACAAAGTTTATTGATAGTGTTGTTTACATTGTGGGCATTTACCATGCAGAGCATATAAATACAGGATGTGGAATAACGATGCAGGATAGAAACCACTCTCATGTGTAGACATTTGGTTGGAAAGACTGGGGTCTGCAAATGAGAAAGAAATGTTGTGGTTTTAGACTGAATAAACAGACTCACAATTCAAGCTTTAGACAGGTACCCCATTGTCATGTGTTTCTTACATGGTGTGTAGGATATAGCACAGTCACTGTTAATAAAGGAAGCCTTTTGTTAAATTCTGAATTGGCAATAGGGGCCATTAAAATATGTTTTTAAAGCATGAACAAAGAAATAGCTGGGCTGTGAGCACAGAGGCAGAGCAACACCTGTTAAAATGTCAACATCAAGTAAGCAAGTATTTTAAAGCATTACAGCTCTTACAAGGTCAACTAAAATCTCTCAACACTTTTCAGAATTCATATGCAAAAGAACATTTTTGTTTTTATTGTTTGCCTTACATATTCTAGTGTTGGCGTTTTAAAAGAAAAGTTAAGCAAAACGAAACTCCTGCTTGGCATTTTTATTGACAAGAGCTCACTTTGAGTGTTGTTTATAGTGGCTCTAAAATTATTATATTATTAACATTACATTAAGTTGAAATGCATAATCATGATAACTTAATTATTCTATATCATTAAATCCAGAACATAAAACATATACAAAATTATTGACTGATGCATCCATGTCTTCCAGTTATTGCCTAGCAACCAAGCAGGGAATTAGGACATGACATTTTGTAATGACAAATCCAAATAGGCCTAGGCTCATCTTTTGTGATGTTGTTAACATTAGGTAAAGTTACATACAGCTATTGTCATGCAGTTGACTTAAATTTAAAAACTGAATCATGAAGACTAAGGAGCCTTCAAAAATCTAATAGAAGGATAGTACACATCTAGAATATTTTAAGGTATTGAAAATGTTCCAAAGCAAAATGAAACATGACATATAAATATAAGCCAATTATGAATCTTTGTACCATAGAAATCCTCCAAGTCTATGAAGGGCAGCAGTAAAGGAAGACCACATATCTACTGCAAATTTAATAGATTGTGACGTGTGAGTCGCTGTTTTAGCACCCAAAAGATGAGTCTGAGTCTAAGGACTTCAGGAAAACCAGCTTTATTCCACTTGAAACAGCAACAGCAAGGTTATTTATTGAAGCAGGAGCTACCACTCTACTACACACAGACACAGCAAATGGGCAGGGCCAGATCAGTGGCCAAATTATAGTGTTCCTCACATCACCCATCAGGTGAGAGACGCATTGCACGAGGAGGTGATGAGCTTGCAGTTGCCTCTGTGGCACTGCAAACCTGCAGGGCTCTGTGAACCTGTAGTTGCCTTGGCTACAGACAAGCAGCACTCGACAGACTCATCAATCACGTTTCAGCATGTTGCCCCATTGGGGAGGGTCTCAAAAGAGTTTAAAAAATCTCACAAGATTTCATGCAAAATTACTGAAATGGACAAAACAAATCTGGGCTTTCTGAGACTTTGCAATTGGTGAACAAGTGCTCATCAGATTTCGTATCTTCAGGCATATGGGAGTCTTTGACACATAGCAAAAGAAGATTCTGTGGTATTAAAGCAATGAAACTAATTGTTCTTATCATCAATACTGAGCACTTTAATACATTCAGTGAAGCACTACAGTGGCAGCATCATGCTACAGAATTTAAAAGCTTTTGTGTACTAAAGCTTGACAAATTTCAATGCAAAACAGATCTGAAAACCTGTCATAGTCTGCAAGAGATCTAAAGGTTCCAGTGATTCCTCTTTCAAATACACTTGTAGGTGACCTGTTCTGTATAGCATATTTCTGTTTCATTTAGCCAAAGTTTGTCGTTTTTTGCATGTTTGTAACTTCTGAAGAACATTCTTTTAAAATAACACCTGACATCAGCCCTATGTGAATTCCTATCCATCCATCCATCCATCCTCTTCCGCTTATCCGAGGTCGGGTCGCGGGGGCAGCAGCTTGAGCAGAGATACCCAGACTTCCCTATCCCCAGCCACTTCTTCTAGCTCTTCCGGGAGAATCCCAAGGCGTTCCCAGGCCAGCCGAGAGACATAGTCCCTCCAGCGTGTCCTGGGTCTTCCCCGGGGCCTCCTCCCGGTTAGACGTGCCTGGAACACCACACCAGGGAGGTGTCCAGGAGGCATCCTGATCAGATGCCTGAGCCACCTCATCTGACTCCTCTCAATGCGGAGGAGCATCGGCTCTACTCTGAGCCCCTCCCGGATGATTGAGCTTCTCACCCTATCTTTAAGGAAAGCCCAGACACCCTGCGGAGGAAACTCATTTCAGCCGCTTGTATTCGCGATCTCGTTCTTTCAGTCACTACCCATAGCTCATGACCATAGGTGAGGATAGGAACATAGATCGACTGGTAAATTGAGCGCTTCGCCTTGCAGCTCAGCTCCTTTTTCACCACGACAGACCGATGCAGAGCCTGCATCACTGCGGACGCCACACCGATCCACCTGTCGTTCTCCTGTTCCATTCTTCCCTCACTAGTGAACAAGACCCCGAGATACTTGAACTCCTCCACTTGGGGCAGGATCTCGCTACCCACCCTGAGAGGGCACTCCACCCTTTTCCGGCTGAGGACCATGGTCTCGGATTTGGAGGTGCTGATTCCCATCCCAGCCGCTTCACACTCGGCTGCAAACCGATCCAAAGAGAGCTGAAGATCACGGCCTGATGAAGCAAACAGGACAACATCATCTTCAAAAAGCAGTGACCCAATCCTGAGTCCACCAAACCGGACCTCCTCAACACCCTGGCTGCGCCTAGAAATTCTGTCCATAAAAGTTATGAACAGAATCGGTGACAAAGGCCAGCCCTGGCAGAGTCCAACTCTCACTGGAAACGGGTTCGACTTACTGCTGGCAATGCGGACCAAGCTCTGGCACTGATCGTACAGGGACCGAACAGCCCTTATCAGGGGGACCGGTACCCCATACTCTCGGAGTACCCCCCACAGGATTCCCCGAGGGACACGGTCGAATGCCTTTTCCAAGTCCACAAAACACATGTAGACTGGTTGGGCAAACTCCCATGCACCCTCCAGGACCCTGCTAAGGGTGTAGACCAGGACGAAAACCACACTGTTCCTCCTGAATCCGAGGTTCAACTATCCGACGGACCCTCCTCTCCAGGACCCCCGAATAGACTTTTCCAGGGAGGCTGAGGAGTGTGATCCCTCTGTAGTTGGAACACACCCTCCGGTCCCCTTTCTTAAAGAGGGGGACCACCACCCCGGTCTGCCAATCCAGAGGGCACTGTCCCTGATGTCCATGTGATGTTGCAGAGGCGTGTCAACCAAGACAGTCCTACAACATCCAGAGCCTTGAGGAACTCCGGGCGTATCTCATCCACCCCCGGAGCCCTGCCACCAAGGAGTTTTTTGACCACCTCGGTGACCTCAGTCCCAGAGATGGGGGAGCCCACCTCTGAGTCCCCAGGCTCTGCTTCCTCATTGGAAGGCGTGTTAGTGGGATTGAGGAGGTCTTCGAAGTACTCCCCCCACCGACCCACAACTTCCCGAGTCGAGGTCAGCAGCGCACCATCACCACCATATACAGTGTTGACACTGCACTGCTTCCCCCTCCTCAGACGCTGGACAGTGGACCAGAATCTCCTCGAAGCTGTCCGAAAGTCATTCTCCATGGCCTCCCCAAACTCCTCCCACACTCGAGTTTTTGCCTCAGCAACCACCAAAGCCGCATTCCGCTTGGCCTGCCGGTACCTATCAGCTGCCTCCAGAGTCCCACAGGACAAAAGGGGTCCTGTAGGACTCCTTCTTCAGCTTGATGGCATCTCTCACCGCCAGTGTCCACCAACGGGTTCGGGGATTGCCGCCACGACAGGCACTGACCACCTTACGGCCACAGCTCTGGTCAGCTGCCTCAACAACAGAGGCACGGAACATGGCCCATTCGGACTCAATGTCCCCCACCTCCCTCGGGATGTGGTCGAAGTTCTGCCGGAGGTGGGAGTTGAAGCTACTACAGACAGGGGGCCCTGTCAGATGTTCCCAGCAGACCCTCACAACACGTTTGGGCCTACCAGGCCTGACTGGCATCCTCCCCCACCATCGAAGCCAACTCACCACCAGGTGGTGATCAGTTGACAGCTCCGCCCCTCTCTTCACCCGAGTGTCCAAGACATGTGGCCGCAAGTCCGATGACACAACTACAATGTCGATCATCAAACTGAGGCCTAGGGTGTCCTGGTGCCAAGTGCACATATGAACACCCCTATGCTTGAACATGGTGTTCGTTATGGATAATCCGTGACGAGCACAGAAGCCCAATAACAAAACACCGCTCGGGTTCAGATCGGGGGGGGCCATTCCTCCCAATCACGCCCTTCCAGGTCTCACTGTCATTGCCCCTCCTTTAACCGCCACCTTATCGTGGTGGAGGGGTTTGCGTGTCCCAATGATGCTAGGAGCTCTGTTGTCCGGGGCTTTATGCACCTGGTAGGGCCACCCAAGGCAAACTGGTCCTAGGTGAGGGATGAGACAAAGAACGGTTCAAACCTTCTATGATGAATGAAAACTTTGGACGGCGTTTTCCCTTGCCCGGACGCGGGTCACCGGGGCCCCCCTCTGGAGCCAGGCCTGGAGGTGGGGCTTGATGGCGAGCGCCTGGTGGCCGGGCCTGCACCCATGGGGCTCGGCCGGGCACAGCCCGAGGAGGCAACGTGGGTCCCCCTTCCCATGGGCTCATCACCTATGAGAGGGGCCAAGGAGGTCGGGTGCAGTGTGAGTTGGGTGGTGGCCGAAGGCGGGGACCTTGGCGGTTCAATCCTCGGCTACAGACGCTGGCTCTTGGGACGTGGAATGTCACCTCTCTGAAGTGGAAGGAGCCTGAGTTAGTGCGCGAGGTTGAGAGGTTCCGGCTAGATATAGTCGGACTCACCTCGATGCACAGCTTGGACTCTGGAACCAATCTCCTTGAGAGGGGCTGGACTCTGTACCACTCTGGAGTTGCCCCCGGTGAGAGGTGCTGAGCGGGTGTGGGTATACTTATTGCCCCCAGACTTGGAGCCTGTTCATTGGGGTTTACCCCGGTAGACGAGAGGGTAGCTTCCCTCCGCCTTCGGGTGGGGAGATGGGTCCTAACTGTTCTTTGTGCGTATGCATCGAACAGCAGTTCGGAGTACCCACCCTTTCTGGAGTCCCTGGAGGGGGTGTTATAGGGCGTACCTTCTGGAGACTCCCTCGTTCTGCTGGGAGACTTCAATGCACACGTGGGCAATGACAGTGAGAACTGGAAGGGCGTGATTGGGAGGAATGCCCCCCCCCCGATGTGAACCCGAGCGGTGTTTTGTTATTGGACTTCTGTGCTCGTCACGGATTGTCCATAACAAACACCATGTTCAAGCATATATGAATTTCCCCTTGGGATTAATAAAGTATCTATCTATCTATCTATCTATCTATCTATCTATCTATCTATCTATCTATCTATCTATCTATCTATCTATCTATCTATCTATCTATCTATCTATCTATCTATCTATATAAATATTTGTATTTCTGTTACATCTCCATTAAATCTCTCTTTCCTTAAGCTGAAAAGGTTTCTCTTTCCCCATTGCCATATCCTGCAGTTACATTTGGTAAATCTACTTTATTAATTTATTCGTTTGTATTGTAAATTCCTCCTTAACAAATGCAAAAAAAAAACAATAAAGTGTGTTCCAGTATTCCATACACACTTAGGTCCTCCATAGGTCTTAAAAATCTTTAGAGTATTACCTGTCTTTTATTTTAATGCTTGTATTTTAATGCTTGCTAAATTTATTCTTGATAAACTTCTTTAGCCACTGTCAATCAATAAACAAACAAGACCAGGTACAAGTAGTTGCCCTATTTCCATGGGTTCTTCAAGCAAAAATTGGCCTGTTTAATAAAAGCAATTGCCACACACAATAAAACAAAGCAAAAAGTAGTCAGAGTGCGCTCTGAATAAGACAGTGTTTCTCGCTCAGATGCTCAAATCTCAAAGACAAACTTTTCCTGCATGGGCGTCATTTATATGGTGCCATTCCCTTAAGGTGTGGGGCTTGTGAAATGTGATGAGACTTGGTCAGTCATCTTCCTGGTCAGGCTTTTAGGAGCTGTTGGGGGAAATAAGAATGTGGTTATTGACAGCACTCCCCCTTGCCCCTCAGTGGAAGTTTTTAACTTAACTGAGCCTTCAGGGCTACCCACATTCACGTGTGTGAGACACCATGTATTTTACCTTACTCTGTTGTATCTGGCAATCCTAATAATACATTATAATTTATAGATTGACCAAACAACTACAATTCAAATGTGCCTAAAGGTTTTATTAATTTTTATTTAAATTGTCCTCTATTTTGTGCAATGCTTAAATCTGTCCCATTTTTCCTCAGCTGTCTCTATTGTCTCTACATTTGGGAATGTCAGTGAGATTAAAAATTCCTGACAATAACAGTGAAGTGTTTTCTAATGATTCAAATTTTTATTCAATTTAAGGGATATAGGAAGAAAGTGTATTTGAGACAAAACAGGAAAAACAAAATGCCAACCTATGAAATGCAACTCCATCCTAGCACTATGAGAGAGGTGATTACAAAATAAAAATGAGAGTATTAGGTTACCCATGAGAGAGAGGGCAGCAACTGCACCACTGGGCCATGAACTAAGTTGAATGAGAAGTTGAAGTGAAATGATTAAAAAATCTCCATGCTTTCAGTCATTAGCCTTCCATCCACCATCCAGCTAAGCAGCAGATAGTCATATATTAATATTTGAATCTGAAAACCTGTTGATCTTAAATAAGTCCTACTCTCTGCCATACTAATTGGTATAATTTATTCCATGTGTCCATGGTTGTTTGTGAAGAAATTGGCCACATGTTCTTGTGTCTTCTTGTTGCAGAATTTATTTTAATGTAACAACTGACAACCACATTAATAATTCCTTTCATAATTTAAACACTTTCATTGTGTCACCTGTTAGTTTCTATTTGCTTAAAGTGAAAAGATTCAACTCCTTTAGTCTCTCCTCATAGCTCATACTGTACCTCCTAGTCCCAGAATCAACCTAGTCACTCTTCTATGGGCTTTTTATAATGCTGTTATGTCTTTTTTGTAATACGGAGATTGAAACAGTACACAGTATTCTATGTGAGACCTCACTAGTGCATTATACAGTATAACTTAAGCAAAAATTACCTTGGCTCTGCACATCATGTTGTATAACCTATTATCTTGTTAGCCTTCTTGATTACTTCTGTACACCATTTGGATGCAGAAAGTGATGAGTTCACTATGCACTCCAAGATCCTTCTCATAAAGGGCTACCTTCAAGTTTCAAACTTCCCATTATTTATTCCAATATAACATTTACACTTCCTAAATCCATCCATTTTCCTATTTCCTATCCAATTCCTAAAACCATCCAACCTCTGCTCCTTAGGGACAAGCTGACAGAGATGGAGTAGATTCATACCTAGTGGTATGGATCATGGACTATCTTACAAACAGACCTCAGTATGTGCGTCTTGGGAACTGCAGGTCTGACATTGTGGTCAGCAACACAGGAGCGCCGCAGGGGACTGTACTTTCTCCAGTCCTGTTCAGCCTATATACATCGGACTTCCAGTACAACTCGGAGTCCTGCCACGTGCAAAAGTTCGCTGACGACACTGCTATCGTGGGCTGCATCAGGAGTGGGCAGGAGAAAGAGTACAGGAACCTCATCAAGGACTTTGTTAAATGGTGCGACTCAAACCACCTACACCTGAAAACCAGCAAAACCAAGGAGCTGGTGGTGGATTTTAGGAGGCCCAAACCCCTCATGGACCCCGTGATCATCAGAGGTGACTATAAATACCTGGGAGTGCAGCTGGATGATAAATTGGACTGGACTGCCAATACTGATTCTCTGTGCAAGAGAGGACAGAGCCGGCTATACTTCCTTAGAAGACTGGCATCCTTCAATATCTGCATTAAGATGCTGCAGATGTTCTATCAGATGGTTGTCTCTATTGTCAGACGGTTGTGGCGAGTGCCCTCTTCTACGCAGTGGTGTGCTGGGGAGGCAGCATTAAGAAGAAGGACGCCTCACGCCTGGACAAACTGGTGAGGAAGGCAGGCTCTATTGTAGGCACTGAGCTGGACAGTTTGACATCTGTGGCAGAGCAACGGGTGCTCAGCAGGCTCCTATCAATCATGGATAATCCACTGCATCCACTAAACAGTATCATCTCCAGACAGAGGAGCAGCTTCAGCGACAGACTGCTGTCACTGTCCTGCTCCACTGACAGACTGAGGAGATTGTTCTTCCCCCAAACTATGCGACTCTCCAGTTCTACCCTGTGGGGGGTAAACGTTAACATTATTCAAAGTTATTGTCTGTTTTTTACCTGCATTTTTATTACTCTTTAATTTAATATTGTTTTTTTGTATCAGTATGCTGCTGCTGGAGTATGTGAATTTCCCCTTGGGATTAATAAAATATCTATCTATCTATCTATCTATCTATCTATCTATCTATCTATCTATCTATCTATCTATCTATCTATCTATCTATCTATCTAAATGTAAAACTTAAATTTAGTTACATTCATTTTCATGTGCTACAAATCTGCCTAAGCACAGGTTACTTTGTAATGATTCAGCTATCTGCAAACTTAACCAGATTATTGATTATATTTTTGTTCAAATTGTTTATGAATATTTTAAAAAACAGCAGCCCTAGCACTGATCCCTGAGGGACATCATTTTTATGATCACCTTGTTCTGAAAGTGTTCCTTTCAACATTACTTGTGACACATATTAACATTACTGTCCTATAGTTACTTAGGTCAGCCTGATCACTTCACTCTTTTCATACAATGGGATAATTTTGGCTAGCCTCCAGTCTCTAGTCTTAGGAATTTCCCCACTGTAGTGAGGTTTTCAAAATATATGCACCAAGGGTTTTATATGCACTCACTAACTTCCTTAAGCACTCAAGGATAAATGTGATCTGGTCATGGTGATTTGTTAGATTTTAGTCTGTTTAATCTAAACAAAACTTCTCCTCTACAATTTCTAAGTCACTAAGTACCTCCTTACTAGTTTGTGTTACATTTAGGAGAGATTCTTCACTCATAAAAAATGTTCATATAATGCAGTTTCAAAGCATTTTCTATTTCTTTGTCTGTGCATTCTAACTCACCATTAGAATTCCTAAAATTCTTCACCTTCTCCTTTTTTATTATTAAAATATAGTCTTAAAAATCAAAGAACAAAGTAAAGGTTTTGGAGCACCTTACAGCAAACCCCATTTAAGGCACAGTTGTCTGTGCCAAAAAGAAAGTAAAAAATAATAGAAGAAAACAAAGTTTGACAAGCTCCTTCATTCACAGATTCAGGTCCAACCATAAGCACAGGGATTGTATAGATTGTCCATGTTGGAAGGAGCAGGGCATTGGGGATGGAGGCTGAAGTAATGTCATTCATTCTGTTTGATCCCCTCATTTCTATTTGCAAAAGAACCAACAATCCTACATCCCATGGATTGATGCTCTGAAGACACCCGTTATGCACATTTGTCTGACAAATGAAAGAATCTCTTTGAATCATCCTTTGGGTTTTTTCAATATTTCTCCCCATCTGTCTTTTGGCCTTCCTAATATGCTTTTTAACTTGTGCACTCATGCTCTCATATACACTACAGTTAGTACTGGACAATTAGTCTTAAATGCTTATATAGCCTTTTTTCCTTTGAAACTTTTTAAATCCTTATTTATCCACTTTAGAGTTTTCTTTAATTTCTTACTGCTTGTAAATTTTGGGATGAATGTGTTCTGCATTATATATGAAATACTTTAAAACCTATCCCACATCTTTACAACTGTTTCCACATTTTAAAAGCTTATCCCAATTTAAACTACTTATGCTTTGCATCATCTGCTCAAAGCTTGCCCTACTAAAATTAAATTTAACTGTTTAAGTTTTTTTTAATATGCACTCTGCCAAAATACTGTGGAATATATCTATAATTAGATCCCAATGGTTCAATCTCATTTACCCTTTAAATTTTCTCCTGATTATTACAGAATATTAAATGTAGACAGGCCTCCTCCCATGTTAACATACTGAGTTAAAAAACAGTCACTGATAATATCTAAAATCTCCTGTTCAGGTGTATTTGCTGTTTGTAAGGCTAGCCCAGTTTGAATAGTTAAAGCCCCCCATGAGTCTAATATTTGTCTCTAAACTTGTCTTTTTGATAGCATTTAAAAAGTTATAAATTGCAATTATTGTCTGCATTAGGGAGTCTATAACAAACTATGAATATGAGGCTTCGATCCCTTATGCTGTCTAACTGAATCCAAACATCCTCATAAACTGTGGTTCACCATCTAATTGAAGTAGTCTTGCATTTAAATTCTGTTTCATATAAATGGCAACTCCCCCACCTATTCAGTTCCGCCCATCTTTCCTAAATAATTCATACCTGTCTATGTTATTCTCCTGCTGATTGCTATTAATTAGGTTTCTGTTATTCCTGTTATATCAACATTTTATATATATATATATATATATATATATATATATATATATATATATATATATATATATATAGATATATATATATATATATATATATGCAGCTACACTGAGTTTCAATTTGTTTATTTTATTGTTAATAGTCCTAGCATTAAGATAAGCAATTTTTAATGCATTACTTATTCTACTATGGCACTTTAACTTTCAGGTTGGGGAGCATTCACTGGTACAGTGTATTGCCGCACACACCACACGACAAAACAGCTTGGGATCCTGGTTGGCATCCTCCCAGGCAGACACGTGGTCCAGTCCCACCCTCCAGAGATGACCATCTATCTTCCACAGTCAGGTGTTACGTGGAAAGTTCCCTTGACCTGGTCCAGCTACTTGGGTCCTCAACAATGAGAATCACATGAGCTGGATCATCCTCAGGGAATCGCTCCACATGGCAGTAGTGCCGTAACTGATGCTCCCTTACAATGCAGGTAATGTGCTTTATTTGAGACTCAGTGAGCATCAGCTCGTTCAACACAAAGTTAAACCAGTGGTACCCAAGGAATCTCCGAAGAGACACAGTATCGAAAGAGTCCAGTCTTCATCTCAGGTCACTGGATAGTGTCCATGTCTCACAACCATATAGCAAAGCAGGTAGCACCTGAACTCTAAAGACATCGTCTTTTGGCAAAGATATCAGGAGCACCACACACGCTTATACAGCAACCTCATGACCCCCCATTCTCCACTGATCCGTCTACTGACTTCATAGGAAGAATGAACAGAGACATAAACGTCTGTGCCGAGGTTAGTAAACCTCTCGATGCAGCCGACACTCTCTCTGCAAACAGACAAACTGCTGTTTATCTTTGGGCTGGAAATTACGTTGCTATGTTTATTGATATTACACTATTGTTTGCTCCTTCATGGTTCTACATCTTCTCTGTACTAAATTGCCTGCCTCTAGTTTAAACAATCCTCAACTAGCCTACTGATATGCCTCCCCAATACATTGGTACCCCATCTGTTCAAATGTAACTAGTCATTACAGAACAAGTCCCATCTGTTCAAGAAGGAATTCCAATTCCCCATAAAACTTTGCTGTTCAATCCTACACCAAGTTTTGTGCCATGTTTAATCAATCTAACCTGGACTGGTGAGTTACACAGGCAGGACTTCAGAGAAAACTATCTTGTAAGTTCAGAGGCTCAGCTTATACCTAACTCTTTAAATTTGGAGTGCAGAACAGACATCCTGCCCTTATGTACAGTATATCATTTGTTACAGTATGAACAATGACAACTGGATCCATCCTCGCTCCAGCCAAGAGTGTATCCACCTTTCAAAGGAAGTCACCTACCTATGCACCCGGAAGGCAACACACCATACGAGATACTCTGTCTCAGGATCAAACCTGTGTATCAATCCTTCTAATGACTGAGTCTCTGACTATCACTACTCTCTTTCTGGAGACTGGTTTTGAGGTTACCTGTTAGGGCTCCCAACCTAAATTTTTCAGAACCATTGTCCAAAGTCCTGAAAGTCCTGAAAACGGCTGATGGTTGATTACCTCCATCTCTGGGGTGTGCACCTCTTGCCTTGCACTTACATCCACCTTGCCTATGCCGTGCCTATTTTTAATTCTCTGATCTTGAGTCTCCTACCATACCACTTTGCAGGTGCACACTTTCTCCCTAAAGGACATCTGGGCAAGATCCTTTCTACAAAGCAGGCTAGCCACCTTGTCATCAAGTTCGGCAAATCTGAGCTGGAGGAGCTGGATCAGCTGGCATCTCCCACAGATGTATGATTCAGAGAAGCAGGCTTTGTTGAAGCAGGCATCCAAATATTCAGGCCTTGAATTACACTGGCTTCCTGTTTAAAATTTCTTTGGGTGACAGTTATAGCCTGTGAAAATTAAATACGAATTAGTTATGTGTTTAACAAACGACAGGACTTAATACTTAATGGCCCTATCTAATCCCCAGTATGAACTGTTTAAGGTGGTCTCACTACTAAATGTGTTCTCCCCTTTACTATGTAGAAAAGAATATTCTTAAAGTTGATGATTTGCATATATCTAAAGAGAATCATAAAGCATGTATGAGAACAAGTATTATATATTCTGATGCACATTAGCATAGTAAGGGTTAAACCATAAATAGCCCTCACTTGTCTATTTTTAGAAGATGCTAAGCTTAAAAACTTCATTCAAGGACATTGTGTACTTTTAAAGCGCTAAACGTGCCATTGTTTTAGAAATGCAGCCATTGAGGCTTTGGCCATGAGAGAAAACCAGATAGGCCATTTGCTTCCATTCGCAGCGGCTGGGCCTCTGCCTCCCTGTCTGCCTGCCTGGACAGGTGATGACAAGTCAAGGAAAATGTAGCTTATAAGAAACAGCGTTATTGTTTTAGGGGCACAGCTGCCCCAACCTCTAGCCCAATATCTTATGTATGGGTCCGCCTGATTCCGACTTGTTGGTGGGAATTGATTGATAAATAAGTGTAGGACACCTGCACAGGGTGTGAAGTAATGATGGTAGTTTTGGTCAAGTGATGGACATTAGGTAATGATGGGAAGAGCCAGAAGGAAGAGAGCATTTTGCATAAGTGATAAGAATTGTAATAAATGTACGCTTGCTGAATTTGCTAATTGCTAATTTCATTTGATTTGGGTCCGTGTATGCATCACAAAATAAAATTGGATTTTGCTACCTTCCTGGAACTGCGTGTGCCTTGTTTGAGCAGCGTGTTTCTGCCACAACAACTACTGATTCATCGAAGCTTGCTACATCTTAATATATTTCCCCTTAAGGCTGACTGTTTCCCCTATAAAACGCTTCTTGCCACTTTCTTTTTTCTACTATAACTGTTTAATCACCCTCATTTTAAAATGTGTTCTTTCCCCTTACTTCCAGCACCAATGCTGACCGGCTTGTGCTTAATATACTCAAGTTAACTAGTAATCTTTAAATTCCTTCTTTACTGGAAAACCCATTTCTGGGTTGTTGAAAAACAGAAAAAACCCTTCTAAAGGGCAAAAAGCTTGAAAAAGACCTACCCGGTCTCTTGCGGTAACTAAAACCCAAATTTTGGGAGCAAGTGCTACATTTTAATCAGTTTTCACACACAGATGAAACACAGCACCATGGGGATGATGTCAGCACATAGTACATGATCTGTATATCAATAAACAGAGGCATTATGACTTTAAGAACTCCTGAGATTAGAACACAGAAACTCTTGAGAGTAAAGGCTTCATTGTAAAAAAGTTAGAGAAAGATGGAGTATAGAGGGCCAGATAGAAGAAAACATAAACATAATGAGAAAGGGATCAAGAAAAGAGAGTTACAGAAAGAAGTGACAAGGTGCAGTACTTATGGTGAAACATACCAGAGGCATTTAAAGAACAGAAGTAGCAGTAAAGGTTAGCGGCCAGGCCCATAGCTTAATGATTTTGAGGTGTGATGTAAATTGAGTAAGTAGGTGAAGAGGGTTTTTTTTGTGGAAAGAGGAAACACTTTCAATATTATGTTCCTGGTTAAAGGGGCAGTGGATAGGAGGTTTCAAACATAATGTTCTTACTTATCATTGAAAAAGGAAAAAAATCACTGAGTTCAAATTTATAATAAAGGGGCCAGTCGATTTATGTGAAATTTTCTGTAGAGGTTATTGTTTTTTTTTAGAATTTGCCCTCTTTTTATATATTTAAAAATAAAACCAGTCAAACGTATTCATATATTTAAGCCCTTTTATAAACTACAGATATACAAGTCTTTTTTTCAGATTGTTTTGTAACATTAGAGTGAAAATGGGATGCGCAGAAGATGTGTCAAAAGTTTGACAGAGGTTTCGTTTAGGGATCAGCTACTTGGAACAGCAATTGCAGAAAATTGTCAAGAGTTGGGCAGATCCAATGCCCACATGTCAAAAGTGTGCAAGGCAATGAACACTAATCGGAAATCCTTGTCAGGAAGACAAATACTACTATAAAAAGAGGACTGTCTGTTCATGGCTACTAGAAACTCTGGTTTATTGAGATGACAGAAGAAATAATGATGCTTTTACCACTGTTTGCATAATTCATTCCAATTTATTCAATCATTTTCATCTACTCAATTAAGTAGTTCATCACATTTAAACCTAGAAACAAAAAATGTTAGTGACATTAACCACCAAAACATACATTTTGTACATCCCGTTCTCCAAAAAAAATTGTCAATCGTCTTTGTTTTATTTATTTAATTAATATGTAATGAAAGTAAAGGTCATTACAGTTTTCCACTCACTGCCAATATGACATATTTAATTTAGTACGCATTTCATGTGTTAAAATAGCAAATGTCATAGTCAAAAAATAATTGGTGTACTTCATTTAATGTAATAGAGGTTAGGCTGACAACTTAACAACTAATTTTAATTGATGCAAGAAGATCAGCATTTTTCTGTTTTATTTATTTATTTACTGTTTTTGAAAATGTGTATGGTGTTTCATTTAGTTGCACAGTGATTCATAGGGATTCTAAAGTTGACATAAAATTCTGGTGAGATGGGCAACATTTAAAAAATGAATTTCTATACAGATTGCTGCATTTTTACATATTCATGCAGAAAAATTGGATTTCAGTCAAAACTGTGAAGAGGCTACAGCACTAAAGGATTATACGTAATCCTTTGCAAAATCTATATAATCTGCAGCCAAAATAAATCATGAATGTAGGGTAGCAAATCCATCTGCAGCACCTGAATATATTGAAAAAACGTTCCAGGTCGGAAAACAACACTTGCCTACATCAGAATACATTGCTATTATCAGTTACTTCAGTGAGGTGGGGGCATCAGTGAAATCAGTGCGGCATACAAATGCAAAAGGAGACATTGATGTAGACCGAACCATTATTGAAAAAAATAAATAATGAAGACACTCTGCCATCTTTTTTCAGTTTTCATCCATAGATTCAAAAGCTGACATTAATAAACATGTGGAGCATAAATCAAAGGAGAATGTATGCCACTTGTATAATAACATCATATGTATTTCCATAGAATAATGCTTTTAGCTTTGATCAGCACATAACAATAAAAAGGGTCAGATTCATTGTAAAGCACTGAAGCTTGAGTGATGAAGATAGAGCTGGGGGGCCTATTCAAGCTGATAATACAGTCTGGTCGAATAAGCCTTAATGTATATCCTAAACTTAAAAAAGTCTTAATAGCTTCAAACAATTAATGTTTTCACCTTGACTGGTAATTACATTGACTAATAATAAAAGGGTTAAAAAACCAAGCCAAAACAAAACTTAGATATATATGAGACTACTTAAACAGTAAAAAAAACATACTGCTGTCTAACTATGATATAAAACTAAACAACTAATTTACTTTAAGAAAAAAAAATGAAATAGTTTATCAGTGTCTCCATTGCAGAAAGTGCTGTGCTTGCCGAAAGAATTCTGGTCGTTCACTTCTCTAAGTGAATTGTCTCAAAAAACATTGACACACTAGAGTGATAAATACTGAAAATACTAAAGAAAATAAAAGAATGCAATAGCACTGTATTTTATTTTCATCAATTTGTAGTGCATTCATGAAAAATTGGCCTAAGAATATATAAGTATTTTTTTTTTACTTACAGTAATTCTGTATCAGCATTTTCTAATTCCTCCATTTTCTTTTTATTATTTTTGTTTAAATTAGATCCATGTCATTCCATCATTTTGAAACCTGAACAGTTCAAACTAAAATATGTAGTGTATAGAATACTGCGCTGCTCATTGAATGTCTTTCTTACTGGAAATGTGGTAGCTTCCATTATTATTATCTGAGCAGATGACTCAATGATGGTTGATTACTGTTCAGTGGTGTATCAAAATGAGATTCACTGTTTATACTCTGCATGTTCTGAAGAAAAATATAGTTCTGAAGTATAGGTATTCTTTGAATTAATTAATCTGTTTCCCCCACTAAAGAACTGTAATATTTCTATTGACAATATTAGAAACATTCTGAAATACTCTTTGATATTTCTCTGTAAGTGCAGCAAGAAGAATACACCTTTGGCTGACTCAGTGCTGTTTTATTATATACTAGTCATTTAGCCCGTTACAATAACGGGTGCTAGGACAGTAGTGCATAAACATTAGTAGGAACAGTCTATATTAAATTGCAAGGGACTTTGACCACATTCTTTTTGTTGGTCGTATTTTTCTTTCTTTCAGCCTTTCTTTTGTTGATGTTTACTTGCTGAGCTGACTGTTCTTCGTGGGCTGCCGCCGTGTATTGTGTGCCTTTAATTTTCTCTGGCGGTAATACAGGCGTGCGCGTCGGTAATATGCCTTTAATCTCCTCTGACAGTAATACTGGCTTGTATGTGGTTGTAATATGCGTCACTGTATTGTGTACCTTTAATTTCCTCTTGCAGTAATACTGGTTTGTATTTCCATAAAACACCTGTAACTTTCTCTGACAGTAATATCGCGCATCGCACCGTGCCCCGGCACGCGCACTTCACCAGAAGACACACACACACGGACACCTGGATGCACACAGGGATTTTATTAAAGAGGTTATCACAAAAGATTAAAAAACAGAGCTTTAAATCACATGGGCAGAAGTACAATTTTGTTATTTTTGGTTAATCTGCTAGCAGGCTCACATGCTAGCCTTTTATCAATGATAGATGTGTCATATTTAAGAATACATATTTTGTGAAGAACACATAAGCATATACACATGAATTTTAATCAAGTTAAACAATATGACAAAGACTTCAGATGACAATATACAGTATACCAATTAGACAAGAAAACATCTGCACTAATGGACATATGGGCAGCAGAACCGTAGTGCACTCATTCACATTTTACAGGTGAACTCTTTTCATTAAATACCTTTTATTATAAAAGACAAAAATCTAAAAAGCATTTTGAGTTTCAGGTACATTGAAACAAATCTCACAAAAATTCTCCAGATAAAAATCAACTGTGATTGAGGTCACAGAAATAAGAATCCCTGCAAAGGCACTTCATTTTTGCCCGGAGAGAAATAGAATCATGTCCGAAGAAGCAGAAACTATCCTCAGTATATCCTGGAGCAATGCCTGTAAAAATGTACGTATCTTCACAGGCCAGCCCTAAGTTTATTATCCATTGTGGATCCCTGTCTCTGTGGGTTTCCCCTCCTGGTGGTTAAGTTTTCTTAACAAATCACAAAGACATGTGTTAGATTAATTAATGACCTTTCACAAGCCCTTTCATGAACTGGTGCCTCATTCTCTTTTGATTTCTGACTTGTACCCAGTAGAGTTAGGAAAACCAAATAACAAAGTAAAAAAATTTTGGATAGCTTTGTAAATTTCTTTAAAATCAAAAACTTAACGCTCTTCTATCACATAAGTAACACAATAACATGACTATTTAGTGTTATTTGTATACATCACCTAGTAAATGAATTGCCTCAGTGGCTAATTGCTTACTTATGTAATGAGTTTATTTTGTACCACGAATGGCTGTTCAATTAATATATGAATGTATTTATAATGTGTATATTCTATTATTTATACAAGAACTCAAATTAATATTACCCTACTGCTGTAGACCTTGCACACAAATGTTTCATTCATCTGTACATTCATGTTAAGTAATGTAACAATAAAGTGACTTGACTTGAATTAAAGTATATGACAGACCCTTTTCTGTAGCACTCCAAATGGTAGTCAGGTGCATCCTATTTGCTTTACTTATCCGTGAGATTTACCTAGAACTTGATTGGAGGCCACCTGTAGTAAATTTAATTGACTGGACATAATTTAGAAAGGTACACACAAGAAAGGCCTACAAGCAACACTGCATGTCAGAACCAAAAACAAGCTATGACATCCAGAGAACTCTCTGTACACCTCCATGATCAAATTGTGGTGAGGGATTTATCATGACAAGGGTATAAAAATATTTCTAAACATTTGAATGTTCCCAGGACCACACTGACCTCAATAATTGTGAAATGGAAGAAGTTTGGAAGCACCAGGACTCTTCCTAGAATTGCCCATCCAGCAATACTGAGTAACTGAAGAAGAAGGGCCTTGGTCAAGGATGTGACAAAGAACCAAATGGTCAAACTAAAAGAGCTTCAGAAGTTCTCTGCTGAGATGGGAGAACCCTTTGGAAGTCATGGCATATAAATGACTCTGAGACCATGAGGAAGAACATTCTCTGGTCTGAAAAGACAACAGTTGAACTGATAAAACAGAACTCTAAGCTCCATGTCTGTCAAAAACCAGGCTATGCTCATTACCTGCCTGGTACCATCCCGATGGTGAAGCATGATGGTGGAAGCATCATGATATGGGTGAGCTTCTCTGCAGTAGGGATGGGAAGACTGGTCAAAATTGAGGAAAGGATGAATGCATCCAAATACAGAGGTGTTCTTGAAGAAAAACTGGCCCACAATGCATGCACCCTCAGAGTGGGTGATGGTTCACCTTTTAGCATGACAATGACCCACTTGACAGTGCTGGAGTGGCTTTGCGACAAGTATATGACTGTCCTAGAGTAGCCCAGCTAAATTTCATATTTAAACCCCATAGAACATCTGTGGAGAGACCTGAAGAGCATGCAGTTGATATATGTTTTGTATCCAGTCTAACAACGCTTGACAGGGTTTGCCAGGAAGAATGGGATAAACTGTCGAAATCCAGGTGTGCCAAAGCTTGTAGAGACTTACCCAAGAAGACTCAAACCTGTAATTGCTTCCACAGCAGTTTCTACAAAATTCTGAATGAAAGGTCTGAATATAAACAGAAGATTTCAGCTGAATGAATTTGCAAATCTTTCTGAAATCATGCTTTCAATTTGTTATAATAAGTCATTTAGTGTAGAGTGATGGGCAAAAATGTCAAATGTATTCATTTAAAATTAAATCCATAACTCAATAAAATGTGCACTAAGTTCTGAGTACTTTTTGAATATATATATATATATATATATATATATATATATATATATATATATATATTTATGCATCCTGTTTCACTGTCTCCTCTGGGTGGCAGTGGAAGCCAGATGTCTAAGACTTGCCCAAGAAGGGCTAATGGCAACCCAGGAAATGTGAAAATGTGAATCTGCAGAGAAAGAGAGCCCACGAGGGCTAGCTGCGTTGTTGAAAATAAAAATGACAAGCAAAGAAGACTGTTTATTCTAACATTCATACATGTCAAAAATTCTCACATGACAGACTGTTCCAGATATTCTTAAAATAGAGACACTCTCAGTAGCACTGGGCCTCATAAGAGACTGATCCATGCTTGGGTCTAATTCAACCTTAATTTTAAGCCATTTGTTTTAAAGAAAAGGTTAAAATAAATTAACTTTTATTTTTAGTTGGTTGTTGTTTGAATGTTCATTTATGGACTGCACACTCTTAGTAATATATTTTGTGGAGAAACCCTGTTCTTAAGTTTAATGCCAAATTGTGTGAACATTTTTCTTTTCACTGTAACATGGAAAAATTTCTGCTGGTATGGAAAACTTGATGCATTTGTGTTTTCCACCATGAAATATAGTGAAAGTGATCTGCTTGCTATTATCTGCCAACCTAGACTGGTAGTAATGTTTCTCAGCTTGGTCTTGATATTGTGCCCACAGCAGCTCAGTAGCATGTACAGCCTGTTCATCCAAACTAATAATTCTATGAAGACAATGTAAGACAAGGGTAAGAGAATGTTTCATTCGTTGATAACTGAAATGTGAGAAGGCAGGTTTTGTCTTGTCATAACATGACTCTGTTATTGGTTAATTTTTAAGTTAGCGTTCATCATCAGATCATCAGAGGTGACTGTGTGCAGATGGTGCAGACCTATAAATACCTGGGAGTGCAGCTGGATGATAAATTAGACTGGACTGCCAATACTGATGCTCTGTGTAAGAAAGGACAGAGCCGGTTATACTTCCTTAGAAGGCTGGCGTCCTTCAACATGTGCAATAAGATGCTGCAGATGTTCTATCAGATGGTTGTGGCGAGCGCCTTCTTCTACGTGGTGGTGTGCTGGGGAGGCAGCATTAAGAAGAAAGACGCCTCACGCCTGGACAAACTGGTGAGGAAGGCAGGATCTATTGTTGGCATGGAGCTGGACAGTTTGACATCTGTGGCAGAGCGATGGGCGCTAAGCAGGCTCCTATCAATTATGGAGAACCCACTGCATCCACTAAACAGTGTCATCTCCAGACAGAGGAGCAGCTTCAGCGACAGACTGCTGTCACTGTCCTGCTCCACTGACAGACTGAGAAGATCGTTCCTCCTTCTATCTATCTATCTATCTATCTATCTATCTATCTATCTATCTATCTATCTATCTATCTATCTATCTATCTATCTATCTATCTAAGTAACCTTTTTCTTGCTTTTTTATACAAAATTGTTATTTAACTTAATAGCAACATGCACACATGGGTATACATACATACACTTTATCATGTAAACTCAATAAACTTTAAGCAGAATGAAAATATTTTTATTATAATCCTGCAGAAGCATAACCTTCTGGAAGTAAAAAGGAAATAAATAAATCTGGAGAGTAACAGATTTTTATGAAGAAGGCTGAGAAGTGGTTAAGAACATGCAGGAGGTCAAGAGATGGATGTGTAGTGCCCCAAAACAAACGCCAAAATGGAGATGCAAACTGTTATAAATTCTGCCTACAAAATCCAATCCTAATTATGTATTTTGAAATAAAAAGAAAATCAACACAAAATGCAAAATTGAAAGTTCAAAATCCCATCTGAAAAAAAAAGTAATTCTTAATTTTAAAATACTAAATGCTATAAAATAATTTATTAGTTATTACAAAGTCTAAAAATCCATCTTCAAAAAAAAAAAAAACAAATCCATATTATGCAGCCAAAAATTCAAAAACCAGAAAAGTCAGAATTGAATTAGACGGGAGACTGATGCTCAATTAAATTTTAAAGAGGAGATCAAAACAGAGCAGAAGAACACAACATGAGGGTAATGCCACTTAACAAATAGGCATTAGTAAAGATGCTTAATATAGCCCAAGGTACTTACATAAAGCCATTCCACTTAGATGGCTCTACTTACCGATGTTAACACATTACGACAAGCTAGAGATACCAAAACATCATCTATCCTCGTCCTGCTAGATGTCTTCTCTACCTTTGGCACAATCAACCACCAGATCATCCCTGGCACCCTCTCTGATGTTGGCATCACTGGGACTGCCCTCAGGTGGTTTAAGACATACCTCTTGGGCAGATCCAACTGTGTGTCATTGTGTGGAGAGATGTCAAGGGTGCACCCTTTCCTTTTCTCTCTGTACATCTCCTCACTAAATCATATCATCCGCTCCCATGTTTTTTTTTATCAGTGCTTTGCTGATGATACACAGCTGTACCTGTAGATCCCTCCAGTGGACCACACGGTATCAGCTAGATTTACTACATGTCTCACTGCTATTGTAGACTTGATGAAGGAAAACCATAACCAGTATAACCTGGCAAAGACATACTTTCTTGTTATTCCAGCTCATCTATACAATCAGCACCCCATCTCTTCTCTGCCTGGCTCGTTATCACTAACACCTGTTGGTATTCAACCTTGGGGTGGTAATCGATGGGCAGATGTCCTTCAGGGACCATGCTGTTACAGTCTCTTGATCTTGCAGATTTACTGTATGCAATGTCTACAGATCAGACCTATCTAACAAAGTATCAGGACAACCCCTGGTCCAGGCTTTGGTCTTGTTACAGCTGGACAGCTCCAACTTTCTGCTGACATGTGTCACCAAGTATCTGCAGATGATTCAAAATGTAGTGGAATCTTTGATATTCAACCAACCAAGGCAGACTCATGGCAGTCTTACTCTGAAATCACGACACTGGCCTCCAGTAGTGGCACGTATTAAGTTCAAATCCTTGATGCTTGCCAACAGAGTAGTCAATTGGTCGCACCTATATATATGAAGAAAAATATGAGGTTCTGTGCTCCTTCTTGACAACTCAGGTCCACAGATGAATGGTATTTGGTGATACCTGCATCACATTTCAATCTAGACTATTTTTCATGTACAGCTCCTAGTTAGCAGAACAAACTGCCCAATTCCATTCAAATTTCCGACTGCTTCAATGTGTTTAAAAAGCATTTGAAGATTCTCTTGTTTGGTGAATTCTTGTCTAACTGACATTAGCTATTATGTTTTTAAAAACAAGGTATTGTAACAACTTGAATTTTGTTTTGGGCTTTTTAACTCCATAAATGAGTTGAAACTATGAAGCTGTAAAATCAAATATTTTTGACATTGAAAACACAGATCTAGCTATCTGTGTACAATTCACAAATATTAGATTATAAATTCCTTCTGTACAAGGTTCAAGATGCTATCTTTCATTCTGTTGCGGGTTTCCTTAACTTTGTACTACTAAATGTATAACTAACGTCCACTTCACTTATAACAGTGCTTTTTTTAAATTAGCAGTTTTTTCAAACTATAAATCATAAAGTCTGAGGAGGTGCAAAGAGGTCAGTTCATTTCCAAGAACACCTGCTATGATGGCGATAAACTCCAGGGCTTCAAGTATACCAAGCAACCCAATAACACCTCATAGCTTCTCTGACCCTCTGAGTCTGATAGTGCTGAGCAAGGCATAGCCATTCCCCAATCCTTTATCATGTATAGACTATTCAGCTGCTATAACTTCAAGGTATCCTTGTTAGCACCAGGATAATCATTAATCTCCTTTTTGAATAAGCGTTGACAGAGTTGTGTAAGTTTTGCACAATTCAGTTGTCCATGCATTATGCTGCTTCATGACCTTGATTATCTCAGACGTTTATAAAGTCAGTCACACTCAATATGTGTGAGATAAGAAGCTTTCAATATGCATGTCAGTTTTTGATTTGCACCAGATGTACGGTAGAACTGTCACAATAAGTAGTTCACACATACACAGTTATGAATGATCATAAGAAAAACAATCAAAAAGTATAAAGAAATAGTGGCAGAACTGTTTAAACTTTTTTTGTTACCATTAGCATTTGGAATGGGAAAGAACAAAATAGATCTTGAGAGGTAAAACACAGCAATTGTACAGGATTGCTTCTTTGTTCTTTTATTAAAAGGAAGGAACTGTAGCTTTGTCACGATAATGCATACTGGGGTGTCTCCAAATCCTGTTTTTTTATTCTGTGTTCTGTTTCATTTTAGGGTCCTTCCTTTATACATTCTTTGATTTTGCTAAAAATACATTCTTGGGTAAATATAGCATGCTATTTGTTCACAGAATTTTGCATTTACTGTAGCTGGGACCTGTGTGGGTAGAGATGGTTTGGTTGTTGTTTTCAACAACACTACTTTGCCCTCATCATTTCTGATGTTAGATAAATTGGCATCATAACTATAAGATGGAACAGCAAGTAAATAAGACTGATTTAGCATAATATCCTGGGGAAGCAGACTTTAGGTTACTCCTCAGGAGCATACAAGAGCCTTCATATTGAATTTAATGGAAACATGACACCCCAACTGCAGGAAGCTTTGGTAACACTGATGGTATTACTCCCAACGATTATTTGACCACAAATGGAAACTTGAATAAAACAAAGATAACTCATTATGACAGTCCAGTCTTGTGATGCTTCAATTGGTTTTCCCAAAAGGAAATGGTAACTCACTTGATGCTGACACCTGAAAAGCAATCCACAGAGGTTCATGGACACTGTGGAGTAGACAAAACAGGACTTAAATGAAATAGCTAGAGTCCAGCATTGGAGATTCAATTGGGTCTAAAAGGCAAAGGGCCAAAAAAACAAATTTAATTTGGATGCCAGAAGCACAAATGCTAAAAGCATCTGTGAGGAATTATATTTCCTGCAGAAAACAGCTACAATGATGCATTCCCTTGCAATAAATGAGACGAGCAAGACATGCAGTAATAGCAAATTTTGAAAAAGTTGAAATGCATTCATTTCACAAGTGCCATGATAAATTATTTAAGTACCAAAATAATGAAATGTATGGGCAGCAGTTGTTTAATACAGAATTAACTCATCATCACCAAATTAACAACCAATTTCTAGGTTTCCCCAGGTTAGCAGGTTACACCCAAAATCTTTTTCCTGCACACTTCACATTGTTGGGCATTCATTGGTGGTGAGAACCACTTTTTTCAGATCATCGAACACCACCTCCAAACATGTCTTTTTAGTCACCTCCTGGGCCGCATCCCCTTAAGCTCTACTTTGGTGTACTTTCAGTTAGTCATCCTCTGCATTTTGCTCCACGTGCCCAAACCATCTTAGTCTGTTTTTCCTCAGCCCACCACCTCTCATCTCCATGCCAAGCCTTTTTCTTAACTCAGCATCTGCCTTCCTTTCTTTTACATTCCATACATCTAAATGATCATCCTGATCTCTGCTCTGATCATTTTTATCTCTGTTCTTTCCTGCTTTGCTTCATCTTCCATGTCTGCCTTCCATTCAGCAAACATTTCATCACACACTTTCAGAAATGTTTCCCTTCAAAGCCATAGAGGTTCCCTTAGAAGTCAGAAATAGAACAGAACACGCACCTCTGACCCTTGTGAACACTACTGTGCTTTTACCTCTGTCTGCACTCAACATGTCACCTAATCAGCAGAACTTTCCTACTTTCTCCAAAAACAATTCAATTTCCGATATATAAATTTACACTTACTACATCAGCATGCTTCACTTCTGTATATAAACAAACACTTGCTACCTGCAGACTATCTTTCACATCACTGTTTCTTTTTATGTATGCATTTCTAACAGCCTGTGCACCGAATTGAGTTTATTCCAATATTTCTGCCACGCAAGCTTCACTGCCATGCATTACCTCCTCCATATCTTCTGCCCCTTCATTTGCAATCATTGCCTCGGGCATTGCTGCATGTACATTGAAGACTTTCACTTCCAAACAAGCTTTATATTTTAGTATTTTCACCTTTAGTTCTGGCTCGCTTTGTGACAAGATCAAAAACAAGATCATCAGCATACAAGAGCTCCAATGGACATCCCAAAACACACTTTTCTGGTCTTCACTTCTACCAAATATGACAAAAACAAGCAGACTCACAATGGATCCCTGTTGCAGCCCAATCTCATCTTCACCTCAAAACTTTAATTTTCCCAATCTGAAAGAGACAGTGAAAGAATTGCTATTATCAGAGCAAAAAATAAAACTGGCTGTGAAAGCCACAGAAGGATGATGACATGAGGAAACTCTGTATGTGTTCATCTTTGGTATCAAATGGCTAATGTGTGCACATATGGTGTTGAGAAAAGCTGAGAAATTGAGATTTTGTGGATACCCTTTAAACACTTATGTTTTTTTTAAATAAGACAAGACTGTTTTTTTATTCAAATTCAAAAATAACAGTATTTTCTTATGCAATATAAAACTATATTAAAGTCTCATTCATTTATCCCAAACACAATCAATTTTATTCTACGGTGTCTGACTTTATTATAAGGGTGTGAACAGTGGAATAACTGTATAGAATGATTTTGCAATGTAATAGAGTCCCTAAAATGTTTTAAAATTATGTCTTAAAATAACTACTTCCATTATGCTGAGACTTGTATTTTCTGAGTTCTTAATAAACTGCACAAATAAAGATAATATTTCTTAATGATTCTAATATATTTTTTCTTTTAAATTTCACAGGTTGTAACTAGTTTAATGAAAAAAATAAAAGTATAAGAACTGACACATTAAAAAATATTGATATGTTTAACCATCAGAAGCAATATTTTCACAAGAATTTATACCATATTCTTCATGAACTTAAAGCTATTGTTTACAGGAGAATGTAAATTGTTTCGATTAGCCTCTCACTTTGGCCCCCTCAGTAAGTGTACAAGCTAATATGACACACATGAACACTTCTTTCCTTTACTGATTAAATAAATATACTTTAAGGGCAGTTCCCTCAACTGAGCATCTATGCTTCAAATGTTCTATATTTAACAAATGTATTCATTTGAATACAAAATATAGTAAAAAGAATTCTTTCCCTTTTCGGTTTCCTTTATTATTGGAAATTTTAAACACTGAATGTTTTCAGACTTTCAACCAAAATCAGATTTTGAATAAAGGATCCCAGAGTGAATAAGTAACACATTTTTTCAATGTATTTCATTTGTCTAATGAACTAACTGGCAATGTGTAAAAAGTAATGTCTCATTAGTTTAATCAAGCCAATTAAAGAGAAAGTTAGAGTCAGCTGACTAAAAACAGCCTGGAATGATTACAGCCTGCCCTGCTCAATATAAACCTCACTTATTTTGACCTTTAATTTCAGAGTTCTTTTACCAGTCCATCAATTAAGCATACACATGATGTCACTATCAAAGGAAATTCCTGAAGAGATCAGAAAAAAAGCTGTTGCTATCTATCAGTCTGGAATGGGCTACAAATCCATGTCTAAGATGCTATAGGGCTCCCCCAAACCAGAATGATAGCCACGATTCTCAAATGCAAAACACTAAAATAAGTATCGAACCTTCCTAAGAGGGATGTGTCTGCTAAAATTACTGAAAGGGTACAGTGCTAAGTCATTCAGGCAATCAAAAGGATCCAAAAAACATCCAAAGAGATAAAGGCATCTTTTACTTAAACAAAGATCAAAATGAAAACCAATTGGCAAAACTGGATAATATAAAAATTCTTCTGCTTCTCACTTTAATCTAATCATGAGCAAAGGCACAAGTAATCTATACAGCAGGTGGACCTCAAGCTGGTGGCAGTGCTGTAGCTCATATGAGACTGTATCTGTAGAAAAATGATGACCATATTCAAGTTCAGGAGCAATGATCTGATCAACAACATAACCTTGTCTCAGCCTCCTGATCAGGAATTATGTAAAACTTCAGGCCATTTTGTGAAGTGTATGTCAACCTAAACAAACATGTTCTCAGAATAGGAAAAAGGTCCAATGACATCTATTGCTACTACACCCATTGGCATTCCCACCTAGTATTTTTGAAGAGGGACTTTTGACTGTCTCACACACCATGACTAACATTGTAGTCATCACTAATACACTAGCTAACCGGAAAATGGTTCCTTAACCTTTTATTTTTTTTGCAGTGCAACATTGTTGAATCCCAAGAGCACCATTAGGATCCTGTAGTACTCTTTAACCTCCTTGGCACTAACTCAGAAAGAATTTTATGCAATTATGGTTAAACCTGAGTCAGGTTTGGGAGAATGTGTAATGATGCATTTGATGCAAATGATGCATTTTATAAGCCAGATTAACTCTTAGGACAACATACTGCTGCCATCTATGTATGACAATAACATTACACTGCAAAAAATCATGAAAACTTCTAAGCTTTCTGCCACTTTATGATAACTCTAAAGTAGCTAATTGATATTCATGAGTGGGTCAGAACAAAAAACACAATAGAGATCGAAAAGTCTAAAGCGGTTTCAGAAAGAACTGAACCATTAGTCAAACTGAGGGAAAGTGATGACGATGCGAATTGGTCATCAGATATTGACAGGGAAAACTGATGCATCATACAGCACTATACGACCCAACCGACATAATATGCCTGGTGAATTCTGTGACGTGAAGTTTCACAGTGTTGCGGCAGTAGCCGCAAGACAAAAAGGCAGAATAATTGCGATCAAGTGCAGGGACAAGCAAGATGTTAGGCCCCTAAGCACTGTTCACAATGCAGGAACTGTCAATGTTAATGTCAGGGGAAATGTGGAAGTCACTAAGCCTTGTGCTGTGGTAGCCATCAATAACACAAGGATTACGTCACTAGTGTGAATCAAGTACTGAAATTTTACTCATTCATGCACAAGCAACAGAAAAAATATAAGAAAACACTGGACTATGCTTTGGTGACTGTCTCAAAACGTGTGACACATAGGACATTTACTAAATTTGCATTAGTATAGCAGTGAACACTAGACATACTTTTTCTACTGTACTTATGTTGACGTATTTACATGTTTCTGTTACATGTAATAACATTTTTTTCTTGTTGAGAAAAATTAAATCCTTTTGGCTCATTTTTCCTGTGGTAAGGATGGTACGGGACATTCATACAGTTAACTGCTGTCTAGACCACAATAGTCTCTGGTTCTCTTAACTAGTGCTGTGGCTATTTTGAGGACTACCAGACTCTCCCACTGGATGCTAACTGAGGAATGTGGGCATATGTTTAGGTATCCATGAGACAGATCTGTTATTTTCTTGTGGGGAATGTGGGGAAGGTGGAGATGGATGGGGGGTGGTGGTGGTGGGGGTCTCAGCATGAAATTTTGTTCTCTTTTGAAGCTCACTTGATCAGATAAAGGCTATTTTACACCCAGTGTTAAAGGTTATCTTGTTTGAGTGACAGTCAATACAAGCACCCATCTTCTGGAGGATGTCCAGACCAAGGAGACAGACTATGGTATTGCTGCAATTCACACCTAAATTAATGAAGCAAGGCCTGATCAGGTACCTAGGCTGTGTTTAGCCAAAAATTACATCCCCCACTCCCTCTATACCCCTTGACTCTACTTAGTTTGGTCATCATAGTTTCTCAGGAAGCTCCTTCAGGAAAGGAATTGGGTCTCATATTTGTGAAAGAGAACCATTGACCATAAACATTTGATATAATCTGTCTTTAGCTTCTGTGTTTAAGCAGAAATAAAATACAAATCCAGTGCTATCCAGTGTCACTACCTCTTCTTGGAGGATGGGTTCCGGACAACACTTGATTCCTGCACCGATCCTCTACACAGTCTGCTGGATCAGCACCATCCCAGCTGTATTAGTTTCACTTTATTTTTACCTGGTGAAGGGCTAATAGCCCATCTACTTTATGGTGAAAACCACATTTGCCCTAGATCGCCACAACACCTACACAAGGGAGGCCTTCATCTTGTCAGCAATCTTCCTTAGGAGGCTTTGGACAAACTGAGCTGGTAGATTTCCACCTATTTGATAGATCCTGCTTACTTTATTTATGCTTGACATGCTGATTGCAGTGGACTGCTGTTTATTTTGTCCTGAATGATCCTATGAGAGTCTGCCTGAAGGCAGGGGCCCAGTACTACAACCATCACATGCTGCACCTCCAGCTTTCGAGACAAAGTCTGTTCTAACACACCCATTAATGCAGGGCCAGCTCTTGCATTTTTGCAGCCCCAGACAAAACTGTAAACGGAGCCCTCAAACCTCAACCATGCAATTGCCCAATCGTATGACCATTTCTGTGACGTAAGAGTTTCATAAATGTATGATTATTTCTATTTTTACCCTTTCACATAGTATTACCCATATAACATTTTGTTTGTAGTTTGGTACTTTACATGGATTATGAACTGATGCAGTGCAGGATTTACGTATAAGCTACACAAGCTATAGTTTAGGGCCCCCGCCTTCTTGGGGGCCCCCAAAACAAATTGTCCGAGTGAGCAATTGTCATATATACTTAAATATACTACAGCATTATTTGTCCCAATCAGGCCTGGCCTTAGGCATATGCGAAGTAGGCGACCGCCTAGGGCCCCGGCGTCCGGGGGGCCCCGGATCGACTCCTTGGTCTAATTTTCACGCATTTCACAGAGCTTCCAGGGGGGCTCCGCCCCCCTCAGGGGGCCCCTGGACCCCCCTTTCGCCTAGGGCCCCATAATACCTAAGACCGAGCCTGAACTGATGTATGCAGTATATTCACATTCATGTATACATTTTGAGTGGACTTTAGGTGTGTATTGAGGTGGCACAGCGGTAGTGCTGCTGCCTTGCAACAAGAAGACTGAGATTTGAGTCCCAGGTTCTCACTGCATGGAGTTTGCATGTTTCCACGCAAGTTTCCTCCCCCAGTCCATCGATGTGCAGATTAGGAGAATTGCCGATCCTAAATTGGCCCCGATATGTGTGTGTGTGTGTATTTACACTGTGGTAGACAGGTGTCTGGTCCAGGGATTGTTCCTGCCTTGTGCCCAAATGCTTGTTAGACTGGATGGTAAGCACCTGCAAACTGTCATCTTCAAGTCTCTCCACAGATGTTCTATAGGATTTTAATCTGGTCTTTGGCTGGGCCATTTAAGAATATTCAGAGACTTGTCCTGAAGTATTAGTGTTTTCTTGGTTGTATGCTTTGGTTTTTCATTGTCATGCTAAAAGGTGAATCATCACTCCAGTCTGAGGTCATATACACTCTGGAGCAAGTCATATATGTGTTTGGCTGCATTAATCCTTCCATCAATGTTGACCAATCCCCTGTCCCTGCTGTTGAGATGCATTCCCATAGCATGATATTGCCACTATCAACTGTTGAGCATGGCGTGGAGTTCTGTACAAACAGTTCAACTTTTTGTAACTTCAGACCAGATAATATTTTTCCCGTGTTCTCAGTGTCGTTTGAATGCTGTTAGGGTAACTCCAAGTCAAAGGTAGCCACTCTAATATAAATGCCTGATTAACAGAATGCTCCTGAGATGACTTCTGAAGCTCTGTTAGAGTGACCATTGGGTTCTTGGTCACTGATCTTCTTACCTGGTTCATCAGTTTGGCCAGATGGGAAATTCTACCAAGAGTCCTGGTGGTTTCAAACTTCTTGTATTTCACAAATCAGGTGAAAACTGAAAACTTTAGAAAGGTTTTATACATTTGTCCTGATCACAATTTGATTGTGGGGGTCTACAGAGAGTTCCTTGGGATTCATCACTTGGCTTTTGCAGTGTGAATTTTGGGACCTTATATACTAATCAATTCAATTTCCTAGGAGAGCAAATTTGGAAGAGCATCTGTAAAATTCTCATGTACAGGTCATAAGTCATTTAGACCAAATGCTGATAGTATGTAAAAATAATATAAAGAAATAAGATAGGGAATAGGAGTTGGACAGTTGTGCTTAGTCCATGGGTTCGTAAGTTAGAGTCTGTTATTATTTAAAAGTGGATTGCATCCATAATGTTGCTACCCTTGGCGACCGCCTAGTTTGCCTAAATGATAGAGCCACCCCTGTATTAATGTAAAGTCACCATCAAAAGAACATGAACGAATGAATGTCTCAATATGCATGGTCATCCTGAATTGTTGATTCAAAATGATGGCAACTGCACCTAGCTTTAGCCTGGAATTTCCCCTGTGTTCTTTGTCACACCCTAGACCCTACTGGCTAGCAATTGATTCAACCCAGTTAAAATGCCTAATAAAGGATGTAGTAAGGGACAGTAGTCTATTACTTCCTTTTCTTTCCAGTCATCAAATACTGGGAGACCTTCACCATCCAAGGAGGTTGCTAGATGCATCTTGTACTTCACATATGTGGTCTTGAAAAATGTCCTTAAATATTTCTTCTACTCAGACTGGCCATTAAAAAGATTTGATGTTACTTTAGAACCTGCTCCACTATGAGGCCAAAAGCTGATTTTTCTTTTGCATGTTGCATTTGCAGTCTATCTGTAGTTCTTCCCAAGTTCTGTTCACTGTGCAATTCAATGTAATGTAATGTAATCTAACATCGCTGCCAACTTATGATAGCCTTCATGAAAATAGGGCAATTGCAATCTGAAGTCAGTCACGTTTAGTTGCTAGTCTTCTAAAATACCATTCTACCTCGACTACTCAAGTGTTAATGGATAGACTACTTATTCCTCTGCCTCTTTTTCTTCTTATACATGTATCTACCATAGATGGACACTGCTGCTGTCATACTCAGTCCAGCTAGTATTCTTGTGAAATCTACTGTTCTGTGTGGTTCTTCCATGGTCCTGCAAGGCACATAAGATCCTTTAGGAGTAAACTGTACTAGATTTTTTTTCCTACCATATAAATTTCAGTACAGGTGGTTATGTTTTGCTTTCAATTGCAACTTGCCTGTGTAAATCGTGCTGACCTTCTACTGCAAGCTGTGTGTCTATTCCAAGTGCTTTGTTGATTTTCTCTGCTGCACATCTGATACCAATTGTAACACTCTGAAAAATACAAATGGACACTTATAGATACTGTTTATAATTGCCAACTGTCTTCATTGCTATTCTGTTTTTTAAACTCACTACAACCCAATGTTGTGACCCCAGGCACCCTTTCTTTTTGCTGTCAGCTGCTAAATACCGAACCAAAAAGGTGAAACACCCCCTTTCATAATTTCTGGACTTCTGACAGCATCTTGCCAGTGAATTAGCTTTGTGCAAAACCCACCCTGAGCTTTCTGTTTCTGCTGCTTTATACGACATTAGAGGTTAAAATGTCACACTGTTATATACAAATGGAGCACAGGCAGGTTAAATGAGATCCTCAGAGTCTCAAACTGAGTGAAAGATAGAAATTAAGCAGAATCCTTGTTGCTGAAAGTCACTCAGCCAGATGGCCTTCCTAGTATTGAAGTATACCAGAAAAATACCAAGTGGATAGGGAGAAGCCTATAATAATATTTTTTTTTCCAATGTGAGTCACTTTTTACGTAATTGTGTAACCTGTTTCAGAGGGAGGAATACAGAGAGGTATGTCACAAATGTTTACAACTTTCTAAACACAGCTATGGATTTTACTATTGAATTTTAATCTATAATTCCAAAGCTGTGATTAAATATATAAAAATAAAAGTATGAAATTAGACTTAATTATTTAGTCCCATGGAATAACTGCAGTCTTTAGATTATCTGTATTCTACCAGCAGAGTGCAAAGCAAAATTACAAAAATGCTTCATGTCTCAGGTGAATTTCACCTTTAGACTTTGTTTATTTTACTCAAAGGTTTCCCCTACGCACAGCCATTGAGGCAAGCCGTCTGTTTTAGATAGGGGCACCCTGGGGAAGGAGTTTCCACACCTTCATATGTGTATGCTGCAATGCCCTAGTGGAAGAAATCACACTCTCTGAAAAAGACAGATGTGCCTCTAATGAGTCCAATGTGGTATTGTTCATTCTCTTCATAATAAAAAAAAAAAACACTAAATCCATATCTGCTTGTTTATGACATTTTATTAATGTAAACAATTTGTGTAGCTTTTATCAACAAGCAGATTAAGCAGCAGGAGAACGTTGTTGCAGCTTGCAAAAAACAACTGCATATCTCCTGTTGACAAACTGGTCAATTAACATTCTGTAGTCAGAGATCAAGCTATCAGTATGTCGACTTATTACCTTCCTTTTTCTGCACTGGATTTTAAATGTTAAGAAGGAATTGATTTGAAGTTCTTGTAGATTTTGTCACTTTTATTTAAGCAAATTATAGTCAGCCACAACTTTTTGTTTCTTGTTGGTTTCTTGTCACTCCTCACTCAGATTTTCTTCTAATAGCTCTTGCCAAAAGCAATATTTAGTAAGTACCATAATAAACATATATAATATATAATAAACATGTATTTTAATATACTTAAAATATTCAATAAGCAATCCTTCATATCCTTACAATAATCTTTAATTTCTGCCTTAAGTAAATATGTCTTGCTAATTGCTTATATATTTGATTTGTTATTTTTTTCTGGAATTTCTTTAAAATTCTCCTTATTTTTTTTGTCTTTTAATTGGAGTAACATCTATTTGATTTTTTTCACAATGTGAAGTTTTCAACATTCAATTAGTTGAACTCTCCTTAAATCACCTGCAAGGGTGGCTGTACTTCATATATGTCAAATAAAAGGAGGGAAGAGTGTGCAGTTCAGGGGCATTAGAATTGTGTCACTGTTTTTTGCAGATGACGTGGTCCTGTTGGCTTCATCGGGCCGTGAACTCCAGCACATATTGGGGTGGCTGCAACTGAGTGTGAAGCGACAGGGATGAGGATCAGCACCTCCAGGTCTAGGCTATGATCTGTAGTAATTGATTTGGCAGTTATGATATTTTTAATAGTTATGAAGTTTGAATTTTATATATCCTAAAGTATTGGGTACATTTAGCTAACTGACTTAATGTAAAAGCATTTAAGAGAATGTAATTGTGCTCTGAGACATGATGCAAGCAGACAGCTGTAGCCTGCTTCTGTGACTACCTCAGCCTGTATTCACTAATTGCTGTCCCATTTCTGTGCTGACTGGAAGCTATATGTCCGGCTTTAGTGCTGAAAGAAAGCTGCAAATGGCAGGCTCGCATGCCTATCCTGAAAAATATTTTTTATTGTAATGATTGTTTGTAAGTCAGATGTATATTTTTCTGACCATGGTCAGTCATAATTATGTAAGGCTTGTTTTCTTCCTGTATCCAGATAGCAACTAAAAAAGCAAATCAATGATAATAGGAGCTTTGTATGATGTACAGTAAGTAAGCAAATTTTGTAAAGTTTACTAGTTTATAAAAAACCTAAACTTGCAGAAAAGGTTTTGTGTTTTGTTACAGTGTGCTGTGTGCACCTTGTGGCTGTGTGCTGTGATAGGACTGCTTCCTCTTTGAAGACAATGAATGGTACTGTATATGGTTTAAACTTCCTCCTACCTGTTTTCTCTTAGAGGTTTTGAGTCACCTATTCGTCAGTAGGAAAAAAGGAGGACTGTTGACTTGGAGTGGGTGGTGAGTCGCTACCTCAAGTGGAGGAGTGTAAGTGCCTTGGGGTCTTGTTCATGAGTGAGGGGAAAAGTAATGGTGAGATTGACAAATAGTTAGGGCCGGTGAGCGCACTTATGCAGTAGCTATACCAGTTCATAGTGGTGAAGAAGGAGCTGAGCTAGAAGGTGAAGCTATCAATTTACCAGTTATTCTACGTTTCAACCCTTACCTAGGGTCATGAGCTTTAGGTAATGACTGAAAGAATGAGACCATGGGTACAAGTGGCTGAAATGAGCTTTCTCTGTAAAGTGGCTGGACTCTCCCTTAGAGATAGGGTGAGAAGCACAGACATCCAAGAGAGTACAGCTGCTGACCCTCCAGACTGAAAGGAGCCAACTGATGTGATTTGGGCATCTGATACAGATGCTACTTGGAGTCTCCCTGTGGTGGTTTCACGGACACAACCAGTTGGGTGGAGACCCCAAGGATGACCTGGGAATGTCTTAAGATCCAACAGTATGAGCTGACAAGGGTGGCCGGGGAAGAGAATGTGTGGTCCTCACTGCTAAGACATACTCTTGTGACCTGGTCTCGGAGAATCTGGGGAAAATGAATCCATAAATAAAATGATATATAATCAGGTATAATTTAGATTAGGTATTGTGGTACCCGATGGGGGTGGTACCCAGCCGGGACGCCCGAGAAGATCGGAGGAGGGCTTGTGCCTCCTCCAGACCTCGAGGGGGGCGACCGCTCTGGGGGCCGCGGGTACAGAGCTGGGAAGCTCGACCCTGTAGGGGTCCGTGGTCACCACCAGGGGGACCCCAATACCTGGAGGACCCTGGACCGCAGCACTTCTGCCACACCAGGAAGTGCTGGGGGGGAAGAGGAACAGGGACACCCGGAGTGCTTCCGGGGAGACAGCCGGCACTTCCGCCACACTGGGGCGTGTCAGTGGGAGATTGCCGGGAACACACCTGGAGCACATCCAGGTGCTTATTTAAAGGGGGCCGCATCCCTCCAGAGATGACTTGAGTCGGGTGGAAGAGTGGACAAGGTTTCTGGAGTAGAGAAGGAGGCGGTCTGAAGACAGAGTGAGAAGGCATTGTTGATTGGTCTGGACTGTGGGGTATTGGGCTTGTGAGTAGTGCATTTGTATACCAATGGAGACCCTGAATAAATGTGTGTGGGATAATTTAAACGTGTCTGCCTGTCTGTGTCCGGGTCATATTCCACAGTATGCATAACATATATTAGTTTGCCAGACAAAGAAGTGTATTGGAATTATAAGCACCACAAAACCATCCTGACCACAATACTCACTTTTAATTATTTGAGTTTTTCTGGATAGCCTTGGGATGGGTAAAGCTCAATGGTAATCCTGGATAAAACACAAAACATATGATTTTTATTTTTTCATCTAGAAAAAAAAATATGATTTTTCTTCTACTTCCAAAAAATACAGTATGTTCTTGATATGCTGTTTAGTGAATCTAAATTGGCCTGGTATGAATGAGGATGTGGCTGAATGAATAGATGTGACCTGCATCTGACTGGTGTCCCAATGAGGGTTCATTCCTTTCTTACTCCCGACTCTGGTGGGATCCACCTTTGCTCACTCAATATTAGAGCAAGTGTACTAACAATAAAATGGATGGGAGGGTCAGGATATACAACAGGTGTACCTGAAAGGCAGTGAACTGCAGTTGGGACAAAAGAATGAGATGTCCCAGCAGTCATCAGGAATCTCTGACCCTTCTGCCAAAGACAGGCCATGGAGGACTGGAATGAGAATATGAGGATTGGGTTAACAGCATCCATTACTTATCCACTGACTGAGCAGGAAATATGTCATACTTGAGATGTGGTTCTCTTAAGGAAACAGAAATGCAGAAATGTTAGGGACCACTAGAGAGTACAGGTATGTTAACTTGGTACACAATTGATGTCAATGCTGGCTAGAAGTTATACCAACACTGGGCATGCATCCTCCTCAGGCTCAATGACAACAATGGCACTCTGATGTAAGGTGGTGTAAGGTCTTAACTGGCATGAGATAGAGTTACCATGGTAAAAAGTGAGAGAAATGAGTAGGGAGGTGAAGGCATATCGAAAGAGGGGTTTTTTGTGACAGTTTAAGTCAGCTTTACTGGTTAGACAATGACAAAAGTGCGTCAATGAAGGCCTAAAGAGTCTGACATTTTTAAAATTTTTATTCTGCTTTACTTCATACATTGTGTTCTCTTGTTTAACCCTCTCCTTGTGTTTATGTAATGTAATAAAAACACTTTGGGTATTTTTTGCTCCTATATAACCTTAGCATACAACGACCTACTATGTAAATATTGGGAGGAAACTAGCATAAAAGAAAAGCCATAGAGAACAAGACAGTAAACATTAAATGCTACCAGACCTGCAGGTGGTACACTGTCCGGAAACTGTATTCTGTGCTTGTAACCCAAAAAAACATTTCATAGATAAAGGAGAACTTTTGTATCCTCAAATCAGTAGATGAAGCAAAAACAGCCTACAGGAAGCTGACTGCCTATTTCCATGAACAACTAGGCTAGGAGCCTAAAATGTTAGACACTTTAAATTAAATTCAGAAATAAGTGAAGCACAGTCTACAAGTCTCCATCTGACTCTTTTAAGGTGGAGCATATACTTCCTTGAATTATCTAAAAATACTTACTAAGGTTTTAAAGGTCACTTACAGCCAGAATAGAATCTAGAGTTGGCAAGTAATCTAGCTGATCATTTGGTGAAAGTTTTGAATGTTTTTTTTTACATTGTAGTACATCTACTAGTCTGCACAACCCCAGACTCTGATGACTTACCTTGTGTGACAGAATTGTACTTCTAATTTATACAGACAATAATTGGAGCAGATTTAGGTATAACTCCAGCCTAGAACATAACCAAAACACTCAACAATTGGGAGAGACAGACCTTACCAAATACAGAGAAAGATCTGTTTAGAAAGATATGTGTTTTTATATTCCTACCACTACTATTGATTCCCTCTGAGACCTTGTTGTTTAGTGCTTGGGCTTCAGAAATTTGAAAAAAAAAAAGAAAAGAAAAATCACTTTTTCCTACAGCTATGAAGTGTCTCAGCAATATATTTCATGTTAGCTCAATAAAAGAACACCTTTTAACAGATGTCCTTCCTATTTGTTTCTGTTCGGTGGCTCCGGGATTAGTCCCTGTGAATTCTATGAAATAATCAGGATAACTTTACAGTGTTTTTCTTTAGTTCATGTTGTATGCAGAGGGCCCATGTTGATCCTTCTACTGGCAACGATATCTGGAACGTTGAATAAGTTACGCAAGGAGGCTCTGGTTTGGATTGGGGCAAAGATATGATAAACATTTTAGATCCATTCTACTACAGTATATACAGTGTGTGTAATGTATATACTGTATAATAGAAAGATTAGACACATTTCCTATATAGATTCTGATTAAATATGTTTACAGAAATAGCTGTGAAAATATTTCCTGCTATTTTTATCTTATTTCTATGCACTGCTTGAACATGTTTTGCATGAAGGTGAAGCTTTGACATTCTGTTTCAATTTTTTGATTGCGTCTTACAAAATATTTCACCTTCAGCTTGCTAAAGTGTTCGTTAATAAAAGCAGGCAAGCTAAAAGGTATAGTGACACTAAAGATAATTATGAAAACTGGAAGGCAAAAAAAAAACCACTTGGCTTCTTAAGTGACATTGGAATGCAAATGAGAAACCTTGCAAATTTGATAAAAAATAATCATTTTTTCTAATGCCCTTGAAATTCTTATTTTTTCTTCTAAACATGGTTTTGTTTCGCTCTTGAGAAATCTCAGATTGGTTGCATTAATTTTTCAATGTGATTAAACTCCTTAGCAGATGATGAGTAAGTCTGTGATATCTATAAGCAAGGCCATTGTGAAAACACAATATAATTTACTACATTCAGGACAGAGACATTTTTTTAAGCTTAGCCTAATCAGGTTTCATACAGACACTGAGCATTTATGAAACATCTACATGCTACACTTACTGTGAAAGGTTAAAGAGACGCAGGAGGGAACTACCTTTTATGATGCAACTGGTGTTTTTTTAGTATTAGCAACCAGTGGAAACACCTGACATCATTATCATGTTTCTGGTAAACAGACAACTTGGCGCTTGCAAAGAATATCCACTGGTACCCAATAATTTATTCCAATATTTTTCTGACAATAAATTATTGCAGTAGCTATTTTTTGTGTGTATTGAATTTTCATATTTATATACACTGCTGTATTTTTAAAAAGTCAAACAAATCCTAATTTTTATATTCCTTCTAATTTTTTTCTCAAAGATTAAAAATAATCATTGTAGTCAAAAGAGATATATTGAATGGTGCAGGTAATACAGTTTATACTGGGTTTGGCATGTATTATTATATTGTTTTTTCATTTGTTAAGCAAAACTTCCTAAAAAATCATACAGCTTTTTTTTGTCTCTTGCCTTCACCTGTCACTTTGAAGGCACTGCCACAGGGGAAGTGCGAGGTTTTCCAGTATCTTCAGTATGGTGGTTCTCGATATTTCAGGCAGATCTGTAATTACTTCCCATGGGACAAACTGGTAACAGGTAAATGCAAAGTGTCATAGTGGGTGTTTTGATAAACATACTTGCCATTTGATACTCTTTCTACACTGATGCAACAAACTGTAAACCTTACAGATGATCTTTGTTGATCTTCCTAATCTATTTTGACAGAAGCAAAAATAAATAACAGTTTTTGTATATTTGGGCTCAAGGCTTGATGCAAGGAGTGCCAGGATTTAGGGCATGGCAAATGTTAAACTACTGAATTATGCAGACTTAATATAATTCTAATAGTTTTACACTTAAACAAAGGAAATTAAAAACAACTTTATCCTATTATGCTTTAAAAATCTAGTAGGTTACGGGCTATGCATATCTGTCAGGCTATTATGTGTGAATTAGTGTGTTGTCATTTGAGGATTTTAGTACACACTCAGTGCTGATGTATGACATATTATGCTACATATTAAAATACTATATCTGGCATTAAGAATATTTGAATCTTATGCACCCAGTAGGCTTATAAAATATTTACTAGCTTAGGGCTATCATTGTGTAACAGTGTATCATTTTTTATTTCAGCAATAGGTAAACATTTAAATCTATATATTTATCACATACTGTAGCCCTGTTATCTAATATAACATTCTCAACTCAATTTAATCAAATTCATGGGCATGGGTGACTGAAACATATTCATGCATAAAAAAGGAGAAAGGAAGAAAGTAATCCTGGACAAGCCTGTTCTTTGTAAAGTGCACACACATGTATTTAAGTATAAATAGTACATATTGAAAGAGATAAGAAAAAAAGAGCTCAATTATTGTGTAATATATGAATTTCAGGTTTAGAATCTTATAAAGAAGAAACTGGTCTTTATTATTATTAATTTACTGGCAATGAAAGGTAACATCACACGCTACATATTGGAATTAGTTTTGTGAGAAATACACCTAGGCTCACAGTTAAACCAATATTGGCTAAAAGGAAAAAGTTTTAGGGGAATTAAAATACTTAATATTTAATTAATAATATTGTGCTTGATAGGAGTGACATTAATTTCAGTCACTACTTTCTATACCACCTTCTTAGGCCTTCTTGAGGTTTTCATAGCACATCACGAAATGTTTTCAGTTCTACCCAGATAAAAAATGGTGAATGTGTAAATGCACATCTGTTATTGTTTATTAAAGGGATAATGTACAAAAAATTGGAAGTGGTCTCCTCTAGACTTTCTCATATACTCAGATATGGGGATGGACAATGATTATATTTTTATATTATGTACATTAAGGAACCATCAACAACAAATCAAATGAAATTACTAACATATGAACAATTATTATAAAAGTAAAATTGAATAAATCGGACTTGGAATCAGAAATAAATCAGAATAAAAGGTAAAGTACCACTTCCGGTTAACAGAAATAGCCCAAAAGTTGATAGAAATCTACATTTTGTACCTAATACTTGTATGCAAAAATTGGTTGACTTAAGTGAAAACGTACTGAAGTTATCGTGTTTACATACACACACACACACACCCATACACGCACACACACACACCCACATGCACACACAGAGATAGACACACAGACATAATTCCAAAAATGGTATTTTCGGAATAAAATGTCGAGATTCATCAAAATCTCAAAATGGAATTTTTGGAGGATTCCAATGCTTTCCCAATACGAGAAAATCATGGAGGTCTAAAAGGCAGAGGTTCATCAAAATCTCGACATTGAATCTTTGGACGATTACAAAACTTCCCCTATAGTTCATATGCGAGAAAATAAAAATGATGGAGGTGACAGCAAAAATCAAGCAAAGATCAAAAAAAAGTCTGTTCTACATGTCAGAAAAGCCTAATCAACAGCCAAGAATCCAAGTCAAAGAATCAGAAAAGGGTCAGAAACAACATAGTAACAAAATAATATATGTCTCTCCTGAATTTTTTAAAATTATCCTCAAACTTGAATAGCAAAGGAAGGAAAAGATGTAAACTTCATGCAGTGTAACCACACAACTTCTTGGTCAATTACCTAGCAAGATAGCCAAGCCAATACACAAAATGATGTTGAACTGACACTAAAATAACAAATATTTGAAATTATAATATCATCTTTTAAAATTTTCTATAAAGAAAGATATTTACATTAATTAAATATTGGACCAAACAAATATAGACATGCATTGGTTAAAGAGGTTAAGTAATCCATGGTTAGTCGCTCAGCAAAGCTTTAGTAACATTGTCACTTCTGATTCTGACAATGTAAGTTTCATTCTAAAATGTGTTTTGAATTATTCAGTTTTGCCAATTTCAACAAATACATCCGCTCATCTAGGGTTCAAAGTCAATCTAGCACACTTATCTTCCATTAAATAAATACAGTAAGTATATATAATATTGCTACTACTACACCTACACCAGTGTAATTTAGAAATGTTTGTTACCTTCATAAATAGGTTTTTAGACTATGGGCAAAAACTAACCCAAACATTGTTAAGATTGTATTAAGAAAAGTCCCCTACCTGGGATTGAACTTTGAATCCAAGCACACTTACCTTACTGCTATTCTATTACTTTCACTTAATGATATGACTGGCTGCTTTTTTGTAACTAGGCATATTAACCATTCAATGTTTACTTTAATTACAGTTTCACATAGAAATATCTGCTTTACCAATTGGACTGGTCATCCTAAAGATCATCCTAAGGATACTGGCACAAAACAGATCAACATCTAGAATTTAATTTGCTCTTGGTCCACTTTCATGGAATTGAATTTGTCTCATTTGTATCACTACATCAAATGAGGACCTCATTTTGTCTCTCCTTCCTCTCTTTGATTATGGTGACAATGACAGTAGCTGTCTTCTGTATACTGTGTGTTTATTCAGTTTTAATATACAGAAGTGGATCAATTACTATTCAATATTAGATAGTTTGCATTGTAATTCCTAAAATAAGAGGACATTAAAGCAATTAGAATGACCTACTGAACATGTAAAATGAAAAGAAGAAAGAAGCTGCCTCACGTCAAATCTGCAGAGCAGATAAGGCCATATAAACAAATTAATACTCACAGTGGAACATGGATTTTACTTAAAGGAAAATATTGCTTACTTCTTTTTTTCTATAATTAAAAACAAAACCACCAAAGTGTAATTCAGCTGCTTGAATTGAGTAGAGCCATGCAGCAAACATTGTTAAATGACTTATTAACAGTAGCCAACAAAGTAATTCTACAGATATTCTGCAGAGGTAATTCCACAGATAATGATACCGGAAAGCAATCTACAAAACCTTTATAAGAATGAAATTGACAGAGTGGAAATGTCTAGAAGTAGTAAATGGCTGGAATTCACAACAGTGCTTTGGAAAGAAAAAAGGAGGAAAATACCCTGTTGGTATTTCTTAGTTAACAGATTAGAAAAATACATCTGCCACTGCATTCTTCTACAAAGAGAAAGAATAATTGAGTGAGGCCAGCGCTGGAAAATGTTAGCAACAGTGGGCTAACGTTGTATATGCTGAAGAGATGAAGCTTAAAATTAGACAAATATTAAGTATCAATCGGGGAATGAAAGGCCATTGAAACAAGAAACAGTCACAGGTGGAACATTTATGTTTGGAAAAATCTATTTTAATAAACACCCTGTAAATAATAATACAATTCATTTAAATAAATTATAACAGGGTCTGCACTTTTTTTTCCCTAAATGTTACAAAACTAACAGGAGGATATTAAAGAGGGCAATGGTAGGAGAGTTGAAATTAGAACATTGGCCATACATTTTTTTTTGTCAGCTATTTTGAAAAAGAATGGTAGCCATAAATTCACAGCATTGGACAATGCTACAAAACAAACTGGCAAACATGCAAGTCAAGGTTTAATATTAAATAAAAATCTGTCAACTGCAGATAGCACTGGATAAAATGAAATTTAAACAGTTTAATCTGAGTAAGAAATAAATAAAGGACTTTTGGAAGTGAAGCTGGACATTAGACTGAACATTTTAGTGTTGATAATCCTATCAAGCAATTTAAGTACTATAAACTTGCATAATGGAACATGAGTTCAGGTTAAAACCCTCTGCCAAAATGATAGCGGTGACATCTTTAATGCGATGAAGTAAAAGATAATAGGTATTTCCATTAATGCTACATAATTTTGCCGTTTCAGATGAAATGCCACCACAACGGTCATAGTTCCATGACTGCTATTAAGGAGCAAGGCCTGACTTTGATAACAGTAGCTATCAACTCTTTCTCAAGCTGTTTGTCCACACTGCCAGCTTTGTGTGGAATGTAACTTATCTGCATTATATAATACACTTAATATGTTTTACAGGTTAACACAATTTAACAATATTTCATTCACTTTGAATAGTTAGAAGATGTAGTGATGTTTTGTATCAAAAACATGAAAAAAAATCTAACAAAGGGAGTTCCAAGAGGGCACACACCATTTAATGGTCGGTAGTCAGAGGAAATGCAGGCTTTAGAAGGGATTTTTCATGGAGATGATGAGTGGAGCATTGGGCAGAGTTGTGGGTCTTCTTTCTGGTCAGCTATTTGTCCATCCATCCATCCATTTTCCAACCCGCTGAATCCGAACACAGGGTCACGGGGGTCTGCTGGAGCCAATCCCAGCCAACACAGGGCACAAGGCAGGAACCAATCCCGGGCAGGGTGCCAACCCACCGCAGGACACACACAAACACCAAGCACACACTAGGGCCAATTTAGAATTGTCAATCCACCTAACCTGCATGTCTTTGGATTGTGGGAGGAAACCAGAGTGCCTGGAGGAAACCCATGCAGACATGGGGAGAACATGCAAACTCCACGCAGGGAGGACCCGGGAAGCGAACCCAGGTCCCCAGATCTCCCAACTGCGAGGCAGCAGCGCTACCCACTGTGCCACCGTGCCGCCCAGCTATTTGTTCACTGTGAAAAATAAATAATAGAAGAAAAATATTTAAAAATACGTTGGCATTTGTGTGAGTATGTGTGTTTTCAAATTGATTGAATATTTACACAAAGTATTTTTTATTAAACTCTGACTTTGGTTAAGTAGAATTCAAGTGTGATGATGATGAATTAATCAATTCACATTTATGTCCTTAATGTGTTTTTCTACCTTTTCATTTTTTCTCTTTTTTTCTTTTGTAAAAGTCTCTTGTAGTTTTTAACATTAAACTACCTTTTGTTTTCATTTTTTAATAAAACCCAATCAATTTTTTTCAGCCATACTGTATACAGTACCTGCGGTGTGTCTCCTCACTGACAGGCACTAAGAGTCTCAAAGTAAGCCTACTCCTATTGACTTCTCTGAACGCTGGCTGAGGTTAAGAACCTGTTTTGCATCACATTAATCAAAATGTTGTTTATCAGAACAATCAGTAATTGAAATAATATATGTAAAGCCTATGCATATAAATGTTGAATAACTTATAAATTGTTAATCAACCGCAGATATTTTTAATCTTTCCTTTAATAGAAATTTATCATATTGCAGCATTATTTTAGAATAATACTTCTTTAAATGTTGTAAACTGATTGCATCTAAAGCAGGAAAATATTACTTTTAAGAGACATTAGTCACCCCTATTGCTAAATCTCATTCTCAAAACAAACACATTTTATTTAAAATTTAAATGTTGTTAGAAATAGGATTACAAATTTACATTTGTGTGTGTGGGTAGTCACTAACACCTCACAGAAGCAAGAACCTGAACCTGCCCATGTACATTTTATATGTTCTCCTTGTGTCTGGTCTACTTTCTCAGGGTGTTTCAGTCTCTTCTCACATTTCGCTGATGCTCAGCATAAAATTAATGGCAACTCTAAATTGTCTCATTGCCAGTAAGTGTGAGTGTGCCCCATCCAGGTATATAAATTGTCTTCTCTCTGATGCCATCAAGATAGAATCATGGACCGTCTGAGCATGTAAGGACATTTATAAAGATACTTGAGTTGTTGCTGCACATAAACCAGATGACAGCTTGAATTTGGTATTTGATGGGGGTCCCAGTCCACATCCTTTGTTTAAGTGGGACTAAAAAAAAAAGACTGAAAATCCTGTAATATTATTAAGATTTATTCCATTGCATTTATGATTAATTACTGATATTATCACTGACAACACAATGATTTAAAACATACAAACTGAGGAGGTAAAAAATTAATGGACTTTATTTATACCATATGTGCCGATCTTTATCTCATTAGAAAATCTGACTCAAAACTTATAGAACCATTAGATTAGATTAGATAAACTTTATAAATACCAAGGTGAAATACAAATGCATAAAGCAGCAGAGACATAAACACAAAGATACAGACTCACAGGAAAAATAATAGAGTCAATAAATAAACAAATGTATATTGCACAGAAATTGCAAAATGAACTTAAAGAGTATAAGCATGTAGTTTGGGACATCGGGAGAAAGCACTGAATGGCCTGATAGCAGCGGGCAGAAAAGATTCCCAGAGACACTTCTGAGCACACCATGGTGAAATGAGCCTGAGGCTAAAAGTGCTCCAAGTGAGTGCCTCCTGGAGGCGATAGAGGGGATTTTTCAATGATGACATTCTGTTTTGACACTATTCCCTTTTCCAGAACCGCTTCCAACGTGTCCAGGTTTAGACCTGTGATAGGGCAGGATTTCCCGATAAAGTTTGTTGTGTGTCTTTTGAATTCAAGTTGCTTCACCAGGACACCACAGCCTGGAACAGTTCCCTGGCTACTACAAACTGGTAGAACATTTAAAGCATCTTGATGCATACATCAAAAGACCGGAGTAGTCTCAACAAGTACAGTCTGCTCTGGCCTTTTTTGTACAGTGCCACTTTATTGTCAGACCAGTCAAGTTTGCTGTTTACACAAATTCCCAGGTACTTGTAACTCTGCACCACTTCCAAGTACTTCCCCTGAATGGTGACTCACCTCAGAAGCTCTTTGGCATGACAGAAGTCCACCACCAACTCTTTTTGCCTTGCTGATGTTGAGTCATAGGTGGTTCTCACTGCACCAGAAGATAAAATAATTACCCAGATCAAACAACAAAACAAAAGACATATAGTACGATATATTTTTATTATTAAACAGAATGTTGCATTAATAAATGGTGTTGTGTACATTCACAACTCCAGCTGCACATCTGACATGCTAAACGTTTTGTTATTTAAAACTATTAAAAACTTAGACCTACGGTCCACAAAGAAAGGTGGTTAATTCTCTTTCTTTTCTTTTTCTGAATAATGCTCTTTAAATTCATACCATGCAATGCATTCTGTACCAGGGTGGCAAGGCGAAGGGCGACGGTGTTAGCAAGTTGCACAGTGGTTTTATATTCAGGCTGACCTTACACTTTGAAATGTGCAGCAGTGGCCTGCTGTCTCATCAACTCTTGAGTGTTATCAATGAAACAGCTCCTGCTTTTGGATTGACGCTAAGCTTAGTTTTGGATTTTGTTGTGTTTCACAGCTTAACTATGTGGATGACTTTGTTTTTCAGCCAGAGTGAATGATTTTTGGTTGCAATGAAAACGGCCAGTTTCTTTCACTCTCAACAGATGTTGCCACTTTTCACTTTTCCTGTCAGCCATGTCTTATTCCCACACGGCTATTCTTTTCCCCAGCAGTCATGTTGTGTGCCTGTGTCACCATTTGCCTTGAGAAGGACTTGAGGCCTGATTATGTTACCGGGGTAGCCTGCACCTCCAATTGTTGGCCACAGAAGTACTCATCATGTCATAAGCTCTTGATTAAGACCAAGATAAAGCTTTAAGGGGCGGCACGGTGGCGCAGTGGGTAGCGCTGCTGCCTCGCAGTTGGGAGACCTGGGGACCTGGGTTCGCTTCCCAGGTCCTCCCTGTGTGGAGTTTGCATGTTCTCCTCATGTCTGCGTGGGTTTCCTCCCACAGTCCAAAGACATGCTGGTTAGGTGGATTGGCGATTCTAAATTAGCCCTAGTGTGTGCTTGGTTTGTGTGTGTCCTGCGGTGGGTTGGCACCCTGCCCGGGATTGGTTCCTGCCCTGTGTTGGCTGGGATTGGCTCCAGCGGACCCCCGTGACCCTGTGTTCGGATTCAGCGGGTTGGAAAATGGATGGATGGATAAAGCTTTAAGGCCCGGTATTTGTGGTTTGTCAGTTTTTGGTGGACAATCTAAGCGGACAGTAAGAGATTATGCACTATGATTGCAGTTTATTCTAGAACAAATACATATAAGATGGAGTACCATCAATGTAGATATTTGCACTGTAGTGTCCTCATGCAAAATTAATATGGAAGGGTTTGTTAAGCAGGTGAGTTCCTATCAGAGTATAATGTCCCCCATATGGGCAGACTATCATGTATACTTCTATATGATAACTTACACACACTGGAATGAAAAGCAGACTGCAGAAAATCCTTAGAAACAACTAAACCATTGGCTTCACTTGTAAAATATGATTTTATGGAAGAGCAGAAGAGTTCGTCTCTGTGGTATTTTGTCTATGCTTGCCCCAGGTAACACTGGATGAATTTTACATTTTTAAATATGGATATGCCTTTTATTTAAATTGCAGTGCTGAACACAACTAACAGTTCATCCACACATTCATTTTAAAAAAAAAACTTGTGTTTTTCCTGTTCAGGCTTAAAGGGCATGGAAGCAAAAGCTGCAAAGCAGGAACCGGTCCTGGATGTGGTGCCAGTCTTGCATTTGATGCCCAGAGTATCCTCAAGCTTTTCCTTAAGCCTAAAATGTGCTGTTGAAGCAAGTGGTGTGACTAATGCATGGGCTTTGTCCAGTGTGCATGCAAAGCATGACTAGATTAAAAAAAGAAACATGCTGTAACTTTTCATCATACAAAAGAGCACTCCAGGCAAACATGATCATATTCCACAAATAATATGCAAGCCATAAATCCAGATTAGGGTAGGGTATGTTTGAGAGATGACTTTAAATTGAAGTCAAGTCTAAAATATCTAATCATATGCTGCGAGCGTACGCAGGCTGCTACTCTACATCTAATACCAGATTTATTGCATTACAAAAATATGTGCTTCCATGTTTCATTAATCGCAAAGCAAGAAGACTGATGAAAAGATTGATCATTAAAGTGAAGAAGGGAGAAGAAAAAGGGACAGGACTGGGGGTAGCTTGAAAACTGACAGTTTCATATAGAAGCAAAAAATAAATCTTTGAAAAATATTGGACTTGGATAAAGCAATGAGAAATTAAAATGGGTGGCAAAAAAGGATTTGCTAAACGTGTAGAATCTATGACAACAGGCACTAATGATTAGAGCAAGACTGTCTAGTAGCAATGCTTTTTTTTTTTTAACTGCAGAAATACTGGCCTGTGGGAGATTTTACAAAATAGCAAAAATCTGTTAATTCAATTTTTACTTTTTTCTCAAGTTAAATTATCTTAAGATATTATATCAAAATTCAATTGTTTTCTGTTATTTCAGCATGCTGCTTCCTTTTATCTTCTTTCTCAAACCCATCTGAAATGAGGAACATGAGCGATTACCTTTGTAAATGTCATGAAGCTCTTTCTCCAACTGATGTACTGTGCCTTCACGGCAGCTTCGGTAAAGAATATGATTTCATTGAGAATGAGTACCCCAGCTCCAGGCAATCAGAAATCTCAATCAAAAGTTCTTTTAACTATTTTCTTAAATTATTTATTTCAGAAATAATATTTTAAAGGCTAGGAAATCAAAAAACAACTTATGACATTTAAGCACTGAATATCAATATCTGTTTTATATTTAACTGGTTATAATAAGGACAGCACAGTGCCACAGTGGTAAGCACTCTGCCTCACACCTCGAGGGAACTACGGTAGACATAAGGCAGGCCTACTAAGTTATTATGTCAAGCTTGCATATTCTTCCTGTGTCTGTGTGATCTCAAGAAACACCAGTGTTCTGCAACATCCCAAAGACAGGTCTGTTGAGTTAACTTGGACCAGTGCAAAGAGCATGAATGAATATGCACTGTGACAAAAAAAAGCCATGCAACCCATCCTGGACTGGTTCAAATCGTTGAATATCACATCAACCAATGCAATTTAATTGGGTTGAAAAAAGTTCACAAAATGGATTGATATTTTTCTGATTCCTTCCAAAATAGCATAGCAGTGCAATAATTAGTGCTGCTGCATAACAGCTTCAAGAGGCAGGGTTCGAATCATGTCTGGTTGAGTTTTCTGTGCTTGCAATTTTTTTCCTCCTTAAAGGATTCGAGTAGATTAATCTGAGGTACTTCCAAATCCGGGAGGATTGCAGAGGCTGCAGGTTTTCATTTCAGCCACATTCTTAATTAGAAGGAAATTGCTGCTGCTAATGAAACAAACTTTGTTGCCTTGATTTTATTTGGCTCACTTTTTAAGATTCTAAAATATAAATTGCTTATTTTTTCCATAACCAGTTGCCAGTTAACAATAAGCTCTGTGTTGCATTTCATTACATTTCAAATATTCCCAAAAGCCACTTCATTTACAGATAAAAGCATTGTTTTATATACTGTTCTAATGCTGAAAAAAAAACACCCTTAGAATGACCAACACTCTTCTATACAGCATTCTAGTGCTAAAGAAAAACACTCTCAGGATGGCAGTTGTCAGTTCAAGAGCAGTTATACCAAATAAAGCACTCATTGCACATTACTACGAGTCTTTAAAACCAGTGTCTCTCACCTGTTGTCCTGTTCTCTCTTGTCCTGTGCAGATTGCCAATGTCTCAGTCTCAGCCTGCAACACCTATCTCTCTCTCTACAGTCAAATTCTCTCAAGGAAGACATGTATGAGTTCTTTTAAACTCAAGAACTAGAGTTGCTGTAAGAGACAGGTAGGAAGTTGCCTGCTTTGCTGTGAATTTGAATTAAGCTATGAATAAAGGTTGAGTGCTGTTCCTGCAAGTGCCAATATAAACGTTCTGTCTGTTCAGTCATCTCCTACATGTCTTTTTTGGAATTCAGCAGCTCAGACAACTATATATTGTGAGGTTTATGAACTGTTTTAGGAACCCACCCCAATGGGACGGCATGCTGAAGTGCACCTGCATGTCTGTGGAGGACTGCTTGTTGGTCGCCAAAGCAACCGCAAGTTCGCAGTGCAGCAGCATAACGCTGTGGAAACAACTATGAGCCGATACCATGCTATACGCGCCTGTTGCTGATGGGTGATGCAAGGGACATTATAAATGGAAGGACCAGTATAACTTGGGCACTGACCTGGCCCCAACTCTGCCTGTTTGCTGTGTCTGTGTATAAGAGAGTGGTAGCTCCCGCTGCAATAAATAACATTGCTGTTCCTGTTTCAAGTTGAATAAAGCTGGCTTTGTTAAAGTACTGAGACTCAGACTCGTGTTTTGGGGTGTAAGACAGTGACTCACGCATGATGAATACTTATTTTGTGTTTTATAGTTGTATTTCATTAATATCACTTTGTTTTTACTTTGACATTAAAGGCTCTTTTTCTGTTAATCAATGTCAAAAAAGCCAAAATAAATCCATTGTGATTCAATTTTGTAAAACAACAACTTTCATTTCACACACTTTTTATTTTGAGGTCATTTCTACCAGATATGCATTAGCTGAATCTGTGTTTTCAAATTCTAGGTGATCACAGTCTGGCAGTAATGGACACAAGAATCTAGTTCATCATCCAGGAAAACACTCAAACACCTGCCTATGCTTGTTTACACCAAGCCTCTTTACAGTCTCCAAATAACCTAATCTGCTCATCCTTAGGAAAAATGCCATACACACATGAGAAGTATGTCCAAATTCCATACAGGCTAAGGTTTGTACCCAGTCGCCTGAATCTGTGGGGCTGAAGTTTTAACCATTGCGTTACTTTCACTTATAATTAAATGTATTGAATAGAAATGGTTTAATCCTCAAATCTGACCATCCAAATTAATTCTCTCTACTGTAAACAACAAGAGAAGCAAAGTGTCCAAAATAAGTAGGCCCAACGAGCAGCAGATTTTGGTTACCAATAGGCTATGCTCTGACAGCCTTGTGCTAGATGTCCAATATGGCTGCCCTTCTTCCCATAATCAGAGGCTAGTTCTTGCATTTAATTAAGTAATTAAGTCATTGATTGATTAAAGTTTTCTTCTTCTTTTTCTGTTTAATTAAATGGCTTGTTTACGATTTCAGTCTGTCAAATCAATACTAGTCAGGAGTGTGTTTTTACACTTCTAAGAACTCTGTATAGGGGTGTATTGTTTTATTAGCTTTTAGCACACTCTCTTGATTTTTGTTTCTTATGTAGATTTTTTCCTGTTAATTGTTTCTAATAGCAGTCAATTAGAATGCACCAGCACACATACTGTACTGCACTGTTACTGCAGTAAGTTAATCCACAGAGGAGCAGCTGGCTAGCTCAGTGTCATTTGCACCTCTGTGTATTCGCCAGGAAAAAAAATGACAGCTTTAAGAAATAGTTCAAACGAAACGAGAGCAAAATATTAATAATTCTCCAGAAACCTCTGTGCATGTTAGCAGTCCTTTCTAAAAGACAAGATAGTGTATAAACTCCCCAGTTGTGCATCCTGAAATGGATTGTATGAATGATTTTTCCTGACATGAATTGCATTGCTCGTGAAGAACATCTGCATCGTTTTAACCTAATCTAAATGACTCATTAAACATTTATGTGTTTGCCAACTAATATAATAAAAATGACACACTAGTGGCAGGGCAGAAGAGAACATTTTAAAAGACTGAACTGAAGATAGCTTGCTATGTTTCCACCTTTAGGGTAAATTGTATGCCTTTGAAGATAAGACATGGAGGAGGGAAGAAAATGTTGCATATGCAGAGTAAAAGCGAAAAGATGTTTTGTCTGGCAGTACAACCCTCAAAGTCTCAGAATTGCATACAAAAATAAATAAGTGAAGAAAAGGAAAAGTTGCAAAATGCTGCCTAATGGGTATAGCAATGCGGCTTTAGAAGCATATCAAACTATTCAAATAATTCATGTTGCAGCTGCTAAAACTGTTATACTACAGATCCTGTATTTTCATTTAGTTTGTATCATGTTGGTGTAAACCCAAGAAAGAGCAAGCATTTTTTTTTTGTAAAAAGTAAAGGTTCAGCTCATGTCCAGCCTAGAGGATGAATGACCTGCTGCTCATTTGTCCATACAGCATGTAGGTTTTTTTTTTCTTTCTTTCTGTCTCCTGCATCCTTATTGTCATTGGATTACATCTTGAAAACTGAGTCATACATTAACATGCACAATGCTGGAAGGGTGTGAATAGGCTAAATTATCTCATTCTCATCTATTTTCTTCATGTTCTTATAGACACTTACTCAAGTCTTTATTGGCAAAGCGCTGCTTGTTTTACTGGTTACTATTGATGCCACTCTCTCATAGGCTAAAAACAAAATTAGCACAAAACTAATTAAGAACATCACAAAGAAAAAAATGGTCCTGTGTGAATCGGTTGAAGAAATGGTGTGCTAACTAGGTTTATATCCTGCCTTGTCATTGACATTACTGGATTTCTTTTTTCGTGAATGAATAGTGATGAAGTAAAATCTTTCAAGTGTTGTTTGTCTCCAAACCTAGCTTTGTATTTTAGGACTTTGTAAGGATTAGGGGACAGTCAGTTATTCACTCATATGCAAATCTATAAAAATGATAAAAGATGCATTTTCTTTTTCATGCCAGTGTGCCTTCTAACCTGACTAAACATTTGCAAATAAGAAAAAACATTTACCTCTAAATTTCTCTTTTAGAATTATATAACTTGTTTAACCGATACAAGCTGAGAACTCAGTATGGTTAAAATAAAACCACTCAACATTCCATTCTTAATTCAGAATAATTTAGAGCACCTTGTGAAAAAAAAAGGAACTAACCCTGCATGAAGCAACAACTCATTGCAGTGTGCATTCACATATCACTCACACTTACTCATAACAGAATAATTAGGCAAACCTGCATGTGTTCAGATGAGAGAATAAAACCAGAGTTTAGGGAAAGACATGGAAGGGAGGGACATGCAACATGGGGAACTACCAGGACACTGGATTTGTGATGCACCACCATATATATTAACCATATATTCAGTGTCACCTTGATTCCATTTTGTAATGATGGCAGCTTGTAAAACTTGCTGGGATTTTAATACAACTATTACAGTATCAGTCCACTATAGAGCACAAAAACTCACATTCCCAACACATACAAGCACTTCACAAAATGAAAGAGCTAATTAACTTTAAAGGTCCCCCACACTTGCTTCAGTATTAGCCACTGAAACTGAGTGATACACAGTAGATGATAAAATTAGGCCAGATTCACCTTTTTTACTTTTTACACTCTGTAACAGGGCATACAGAATAAAATAATTTTTGGTCAGTTTTGGCTCTTCTAATCGTTTATACAAATGCTAATTTTAAAAATATGAAAACAAAAGAAATACAATATCTAAAAAAGAAATATGTATGCTAAATACGTGATTTTTCATTTACAAATATAATGTATTACGATTTTTTGTGCTTGCTATTATATTGTTCTCATACCTCAGATATACTGTAAATATTGTGATTGTATATTTTTAAATTTATTAACTTTCTACATACATTTTCCACAAAATAGCGCAACAATTACCATATTTTAAATAAGTTTATTCAAATACCTACATTAAGTAGGTACAATTCTGCTGAATCTAATCTGAACTATGGCTCAATAATCGATAGTTAATAGCCCTGAGGTTTTCTACTTGGCTGGCTAGGTTTGCCATCCTATGTCCACTTAGTCCATCCAATGACCATATCCCAGTGTTATTTTGTTACCAGAAATATTAAAACAGTTTTTCTTTTAGTTGACGCTGGCCACAAAACATTTACGTTTTTTTGCCGCATTTAATATTTTGCTTTTTAACTTGTAAATATTTTTAAAAATTAGCTTAAAATCATTCAATTTAAGATGCTTTGGTGGGTATTGTTTGTAGAAAAGGCAATTCTAATTGTATGACATATAATTCTCAGATGTTCTTGTTACTTTACTGTTAAATATTGTTACTGAATGTGCAGTTTGTTCTTGAACGCACGTCCTGCAACTCCTGGGGAACAGGAATGTCGCTTAAAGCCACAATGGAGCCAATCCTAGACTAATAATTTGATTAACCCTTGATTTTTGGTTTTTGATGCTTCCTACCACAGATTCTCTGGTCCCTATGCAGTGTGCTTATGGGTACCACATTTTTCCCTTTTTTCAGGATTTAAGACACCAGGAATGTCAGCTGTAATTAGAAACATACTTGAAGGCTCTATCCTGGGTCCGCTGCTCTTCTCAATCTACATGCTTCCGTTAGGTCAAATTATCTCAGGGCACAACGTGAGCTACCACAGCTATGCTGATGACACACAGCTGTACTTATCAATAGCACCTGATGACACCGATTCTCTTGGTTCACTAACACAATGTCTTACTTGTATTTCTGAATGGATGAATAATAATTTTCTCAAGCTAAATAAAGAGAAAACTGAAATTTGAGTGATTGGCAATAATGGATACAATGAGGTTATCAGAAATAAACTTGATGCATTAGAATTAAAAGTCAAGACGGAGGTAAAAAACTTAGGGGTAACTGTTGACTGTAACCTGAATTTTAAATCGCATATTCATCATACCACTAGGACAGCATTTTTTCACTTAAGAAACATAGCAAAAGTTAGACCTCTTATATCATTGAAAGATGCTGAGAACTTAGTTCACGCTTTTGTTTTCAGTCGACTAGATTACTGTAACGCACTCCTCTCAGGACTACCCAAAAAAGACATAAATCGTTTGCAACTAGTGCAGAATGCAGCTGCTAGAATCCTAACTAGGAAAAGAAAATCCGAGCACATTTCTCCAGTTTTGATGTCACTACACTGGTTACCTGTGTCTTTCAGAATTGACTTTAAAATTCTGCTTATGGTTTATAAAGCCTTAAATAATCTCGCTCCATCTTATATATCGGAATGTCTGACACCCTATATTCCAAATCGTAACCTTAGATCCTCAAATGAGTGTCTCCTTAGAATTCCAAGAGCAAAACTTAAAAGAAGTGGTGAGGCAGCCGTCTGCTGTTATACACCTAAAATCTGGTGTATAGGAAGTCGCCACGCTAATACAGTGGAGCACTTTAAAAAACTGCTGAAAACACATTACTTTAACATGGCCTTCTCATAACTTCACTTTAATTTAATCCTGATACTCTATATATTCAATTCATTATAATAACTATTCATGGTGGTGAGAAGCTCAGTCATCCGGGAGGGACTCAGAGTGGAGCCGCTGCTCCTCCGCATCGAGAGGAGTCAGATGAGGTGGCTCGGGCATCTGATCAGGATGCCTCCTGGACGCCTTCCTGGTGAGGTGTTCCGGGTACGTCTAACCGGGAAGAGGCCCTGGGGAAGACCCAGGACACGCTGGAGGGACTATGTCTCTCGGCTGGCCTGGGAACGCCTTGGGATTCTCCCGGAAGAGCTAGAAGAAGTGGCTGGGGAGAGGGAAGTCTGGGCATCTCTGCTCAAGCTGCTGCCCCCGCAACCCAATCTCGGATAAGCGGAAGAAGATGGATGGATGGATGGATGAACTATTCATGGTGGCTCTAAAATCCGTACTAACCCCTACTCTCTCTTCTGTTTCTTTTTCCGATTTCTTTGTGGTGGCAGCCTGCGCCACCACCATCTACTCAAAGCATCATGATGTTCCAACATTGATGGATAAAAAGCCAGAAGTCTGCATGACCATCATCATCAAGTCCTTCCGTGAGAACCCTAAATACAAAGAGGACTGTTTCATTTATGAGGTAGAATGCCCAGAAGGGACTGGGCGGTCTCATGGTCTGGAACCCCTGCAGATTTTATTTTTTTCTCCAGCCGTCTGGACCTTACTCTTATTCTATGTTAATTAATGTTGTCTTATTTTAATTTCTTACTTTGTCTTTTATTTTATTTTCTTCATTATATAAAGCACTTTGAGCTACCTTTTTGTATGAAAATGTGCTATATAAATAAATGTTGTTGTTGTTGTTGTTGAATTGACAGGCCTGTTCTTTGTATTCATCAGCTGAGGTGGGAGGTCTGGATAGTGTCTGGAATAAAACATTCAAAGAAGAGTCTTGCACTTAAGTAACTGCCATTCACATTGGCCCTGCTTGCATCTTCACCACATTGGCTACAAGGTAGTGTGGCTTCTTTCTTGGTCAAGAATACCATTCAATTTCATCATTTTTGACATCCATATTTCTCAACGTATCTGAGAGTTAACCCTATCCTCTTTTTTAGTATCACTGTCAGTTTCCAAATTGACAGATACATGATCTTTGTTTTCTGAAAAAAAACTTCATTTTCCAAAGTTGGTGCTCCTTCCATGTGGGTCTCTCCCTCTTCTAAATGATTTCTAAGGCCGTCTGAGCAGATAGTTTCTTTGCCACACTAGTTGGTTTTTGGAAAGGAGCCACCTACACAGCTATTCTTTTGTTGTGAAAAGAAATTAGAATGATTTGGTCAATTCGATTAGATATTTTGAGGGAAATAGAATGGTATTGTTGGGGGTTGGATAAGTATGAAGACATTGATGGAGATATTCGTGGTTGATGATGATGTAAATTATTAGTCCAATGGAATCAGAGTTTGGGAATTTGGAAACAATGCTTGCAAAGTGGTGCTACTGTTGCTTTAAGGCAGTTTCCATACTTGCATTCTTCCTGAGTCCACCAATGTAACGTAAATGTGTTGGGTGGAGATCACAGAATGCTCGATAAAAATTAATTTCTTAACATGTTCTTTAAATAAAATGAGTCAAGGACATCAAATCTAAGGTTGAAGAAAGAGTCTTTTTTTAAGTAAACACCGACTGTTACAGACTCAAATCAAATGAATGTTTTCATTATATAACTAGCTGTGTAAGCTGCTGCTGAAATCATCAGAAAAAAATAAATGTAGAGATGTCAGGTAATTGAAAGGAACTACTCTGTGCATCTCTGTCCTAGGAGATTTCATTTTGCTGGTGTGCTCGCATCGTTTGTGCATTAGCGGCTAAGCGACTGTCTGTCTTTGGAGGTTTCATTTTGCTGATGTGCTCGCCATGCTTCTGTAATAGTGGAAAAGCGAGTGACTCTCTCATTGGATGTTTCGTTTTGCTGATGTGCTGGCCTCACTTGCGAATCCTCGGAGGTGGAGCCCTTAGCCCGACTCTACTGTATCTCTCACTTCCGGGCCGGACAGACACACACACTTCCACATGTAGACGTTTATATATAAGATAATAATAATAACAGCTCACTACTCAAAGCACTGCACAAAGAGAGTACCTGGAACTCAAACGCATGACCTCCTTGGCTGTAAGGCAGCTGCGCTACACTTTGCACTACCCGTGCAGGGTTGCAAGACTGCTGCATTTCCCCTGTGATCCCTGCTTGTCTATGAAATGTAACTGTTTGAAAATGAAAAGCACATATATACATGGGTGACCTTCAGAATTACTGAAAGATACACATCTTTTAAATTAGATACAGCTTCCATTAGCTAACACAAGATAGTTACAGTATGTTTAATTATATACTCGTTTTGGGAGTCCTAGAAACAATTTTATTTCATTTTTGAACGTTTTGCTTGTGTTTTTCTAATTCTTCATTTTTTTTATCACTATTATAGTGACATCACTGCAATTTGGACAATCAACACCATTTTGTACTTGTGTCTACATGGCCATGTTGTTTACAGTTGCTGTCCCATTGCTATTCACATGATGTGGTGGTGACATGATACATTGAGTCATTACTCCCTATCTATATAAAAAGACAGAGGATTGCACTCACTGGGTCAGTTTACAAAAGACAACTCACACACATTAGTGATAATTAGGGGAAACAAGTCCTAGTTAATTTGAAGACCTTTTGCTGAATATGTTTTGACTACGATTTTGGTTTAGAGTTCTCATTTTTGATACTTGTTTCAGCTGCTTTTTTATGGCTTTTGACATTGTGAGCTCCTTTGTGATCTCTCTCTCTCTCTTTCTGTTTCCTAGTTATTTCTTACCCTTTAATATATCACTGTTCATTCCTTAGTGATTATGACAGCTACAGTACAAAATTATTCAGAAATTTCAGACTGGCTAAACTTTTTTTTTTTAATCTAACCATTGGTGCAGTCCTATGACCTGCCAGACATATACAGGCACAATCAGGCATATGTGAAATGTTCACATAGCTTATCTGTCTTTGCCTGGTCAGGACGGATTATACAGTATGTGGACAGGCATCATAAATGAATGTTTTAAGGTTGGATGCCATTATGTGCACACACGTACATAGACACAAAGCCTAACAAAAGTGGCAGTGTCGGCCTTGCTTTGCTGTTTTGCACACACATATTATGTTCATTTTAAGAACTAATCATTTAATATTGTTGTGACATTTACAGTTTATTTTAGTAGTAACTATATTATTTAAATTATTTAGATGTGTCTATTCATCCTGTGAATCATATTTGCACCATAATTTTAAAATTTTGTTACCATTTATACAGTAACTTGAAATGCTGGGACAGTTTACATGTCAGTTTTTGAATAAGCTATTAAACCTCTAAACTGCTAAATCCTTAGGTGGTATATGTGTATATTGCCTGCTGCACTGTACATGTCTCAGTTTTGAGTAAAACCCCAGCTGTACATAAGGTTAGAAGACCCAGTCTCTGAAGCCTTAGATCACACTCCTCAAACTAGACAGCACTTGGCAGCTCTACACTGATGTGTCCAATTATTAAAATGGCAATCATAAAGCAGAGATAGCTTTTCTTTGGAGTACTGGCAGAATTCAAGGCTTTTTCAGCCTGCTAGCTTGGGTCCTTAAATCCACAATTAGATTATTGTGATTGGGTTAAATTCATGGCTCAGACAATTTTCATCAACACTGCCAAAAGATATCATACTGAGAAACACAAGGGTATTCAAGCAGCATTGATTCAAAGCAGGATGTCAAGTGCCATGCAGAATGATATGATTTGAACTTTCACTTTTTCCTCTTCAGAAATAAAAATAAATCATTGTGTCCAATCAAAAGTAAAATAAAAAATAGTTATTTTCAAAAAATTCTTTTGGAAAATCCGTCGTATCTACTGAATTATGAGCAGTAAAAAAAAAGATTTTTAATTGAATTTTATGATTAATTCAGCAAACAAACCAGTTTTTAATGCTAAAGTGACACAACAACAAATACTCCAAAATGTACTCTGACTTTGGCTAACAATGGTTGGCATAGATTTCATTGTTTCTATTAAGGTACTTTGTTTTTTATGATGAAACACATATTAAAACTAATAATTACATTTTCTCTTGAAATGCTGTTTTAAGAAGGAAATTTTTTAAAGGTGACACAAATGCTGTTTGGATAGCACATTTTATAAGGCATGAACTGAATTGGTATCATAATGAGAGAGAGGCTTTGAAATACAAATCTTCTTTTTGTATTAACTTATGTATTTTAAATTTAAAGATGTCTTTATAATATTCTAGTATATTTTTCAAAATTGAAGAAATGACAATCTCAACTCAATTCAGCATTTTTGACAAATTGAATAAAGAGGAATTTAAAAATACAGTTGTGCTCATAAGTTTACATACACTGGTAGAATTTGTTTGGAAAATATAAGTAATCTTGCTGAAAGCTTTACTTTTAATTAGGGAGTGTGCTCAGGTGAGGCAATTTATGATATAACACAATTGTCAGTACTCTTTTTAAAAGATAATGATAACTGAAATCACCCAAATGGGCATTATTAAAAGTTTACATACCCTCGAATGTTGGGGCTAATAACACACACACAAGTTGACACACACAGGTTCAAATTAAGGGTAATTAAGAGAGAGTGTCCACAAATGTAACCTCTTTGATTGTAATCAGTGTCTGTGTATAAATAGTCACTTTAAAATCATGCAGAGATGTACTGACTTTGATGGATAAGCCATGGGGAAAGGAAAAAGAACTTTCAGAAGACCTGCAAGAAAAGGTTCTTGATTTGTATAAATCAGTAAAAGAATATAAAAAGATATCTGGAGGTCTGAAAATGCCTGTCAGTAGTGTTCAGAAGTGGAAAGTTAGGGTTCTGTTGTTACCAAGCCACAGTCAGGTAGACCAACCAAGATTTCTGCCAGGATCATTTGTTGAGCTACCAAGAAAAAACCCACAAGCCACTTCAGCTGAGATGCAGGCTTCTCTACAAACAAGTGGTGTTGCTGTTTCAAGATGCACAATAAGGAAGTGCTTGAATGAAAATGGGCTACACGGTCAAGTTGCAAGGAAAAAGGCCATTATTGTGCCAATACCACAAAACAGGCCACTTATAATATGCCAAACAGTATCTAGACAAGCCTCAAAAGTTCTGGAACAAAGTCCTTTGGAAAGATAAGATCAAACTTGAACTTTATGGTCACAACCATAAATGCTATGTTTGGAGAGGATGATGAAAAGTATATCATCACTACTGTGAAGCATGGAGGTGGATCTCTGGGGGTGGGGGCGTGGGAATGTGAGCTACAGTGGCACAGGTAACTTAGTGAAAATTGATGGCAAGATGAATGCAGCATGTTACCAGAAAATATTGGAGAACAACTTGCATTCATCAGTCTGAAAGCTGAGCATGGGATGCACTTGGATCTTCCAACATGAAAATGATCCAAAAAAACAAGTTGACCTTTGTTTGTTTGGCTACAGTGAAAAAAAAGTGAAGGTGCTGGAGCAGCCATCACAGTCTCCTGACTTCAGTTTCATTGAGCCACTTTGGGGAGATCTCAAATGTGCAGTTCATGCAATGCATCCCAAGAATTTACGGGACCTTGAGGCTTTTCACCAAGAAGAATGGGCAGCTGTACCACCTGAAAATAGAGGGCAATGTTCTCAATCCTTGTTAAGATTTTGAGATAGCTAAATTCTCAAAGGTTTTGAGTTTGATCAGAGACTTGGACACAAGATGACACCATATTGTGTAGGTGGAGAGTGATGGACTTACACATCACATGATCTCTGAGTCACATGACCAGCAATAGGCATAGTGACTGTAAACCATTTGGCCACAGCCATGCAAAACCACACAAAACAGCACACACCATGGATTATTTAGCAAAATAAAAGATTCAGAAAATGTATATTGTTGCCTTGACTATCTGCTTTGAACTATAGAAATAATGATGAGGATCTAAGAATCTTAATTTGATATAGTGTGATAAAGTTAATGTGATTTTGTTGTATCTAACATACTTTATGAAAATTTAACTCCAGCCTTCCACACAAACAGAAGAAGAACAATAACGCTTCACATATCTGCCATCATTTTACCTCATCAATGAATAATACTAATGATAATTTCAGGTAAATCACAGAAATAAAGAATATAAAAATCAAGTGCATAAGAAACTAATGATGAGGCTTCAGCCCAACATGCTGTAGCTTCAGCCTAACATGCAGTTGTGCTCATAAGTTTACATACTCTGGCAGAATTTGTAAGATGTGTACCATACTTTAAAGAAAAGATGACTGACCAGACAAAAGACATTTAATTTACTTTTATGGAATCCAAATTAAACTATAAAGCATCACAGAACAGCACAACCATTAAACAAAACATAGTTATAAGGAAAATGATGAGATGGTCCCTGTTCAAAAGTTTGCATATCCTACTGTTTATTGCACCCTTTAGCATCAGTGATGGCATGTAGTCTTTTGTGATAGTTGTGGATGAGGCCCTTGATTTTGTGTTTCTTTCCAAGGACTTTGAATTATGGTGTTTTGTCCACTGAGGGGATAAATATGAAAATAACTTGTCCAAAATAATTTTTAAAATCAGGTAACAGTGAAGAATTTGGAAGGTAAATGATTTGGTAAGTTTTATTTCAGTGAAATTCCTTGAGTATTGATGATTGGAGAGCCACAGAGGTACATAACTTTTATGGTGAGAAGTTTTTATGTGAGAGCCAGATGGTCACTTTCCAGGCTCACCTAAGGTATGTGGTGTCACCCTGAGATGACAGGGGACATTGCAACTAACAGTCTTGTCTCCTTTTTCCCTCACATCCTCGAGAAACCTCCTCTTGAGGGCAAGAACGCCCCATCCCTTCCAGTCCACTCAGTGTAAAAGAAAGTTGCTCCTGGAAGGTGGTGTTTCATTTCGGACCTGACAGCTATAGAGAGTGAAACAAAAAGAGTTTGTCCTATATATTATCCTAAGGAAACCGTCTTAGCAAGAGAGTACAAGTGTTTTATTTATCATTTTTCTTTTTGTTGGAAGCTTGCTTTGCATGGTTGGCATCCCTAGCATTTGGATTTTGCCCTGCTTCATCATTTGCCACTGAATTTTGAGTTTTCATTACCTGTAGGCCATATTCTGCAAAATTAAAAGAAATAAACGCTTGAAATATATCAATCTGTGTGTAATGAATCTATGTGATATGAGGTTCACTTTTTGAATTGAATTACTGAAATAAATTAACTTTTCGATGATATTCTAGTTTATTGAGATGCACCTGTATATAATGAATTATCATAAAGCACATTGCTCATTTTATTGTGGTTGTCTGTGATTCAAATGGGGCCATAAGGTTTTCATTAACTGAATAAAATAAAAAGTGAAGTAGTCAAATGCTAAACTTTGGTAAACTGAAAAATGCTACCTTTTCAATAAAACTGTTTTAGCATATTCCAGTGAGTGGAGGTGCCCTTCTTTCTTCTTCTAAGGTTTCTGGACCCTGCATATGATCCACTGAAACATGCTTCTTTGCTCACATAACTAATCATATTTTGCACCATGAACCTCGTACGTGTAATCCTGGTGGTATACAGTAATTGCCTCTACTGCTGGCCACCATTTGCAGAGTTGCTTCCCTACTCAAATATACTTGAAAAACCGCACCTAGCAACTTCTGTATTGGTGCATCCACAACAGTACTTGCTTCAGGTTTTTGATATGACCCTTCTTTGAAAATCTACAAAGGAGAACCTCAGATAAGCTCCCTGAATGCCTTCCAACTTTATGAATTCCACTCTTATGCAGGCTGACATTGTCCACACTGTCCTCAAGGCAATTACCCTTTAAAATTGAAGGCTTATAATATCAAAGGTAACACCTATTCTCCACACATACGTATCTACCCTGAAAGTTTTACTTTTCCATAGGGCAGAAAGCTGTCACCTTGATGTAGCATGTTAAGGTATATTTTTTGCCTTGGAGTATACCATTTAAATATTGCCGTCAGTAGTAAAAGCAGCAGATATTAAATTCTGTTCAATGCATAAAATTATATTAACCTTATCACACTATACCAAATGAGGATTTTTAGATTTTCTGCATTGTTTCCGTAGTTCAAAGCAGATAGAGCAAAATGCCAAAGCCCTGCCTTCAAATCTTAGGAAATCCCCAAAACAGCCTGCAGCTTTCACTTTGGATATTGCAGAGTCGGAACAAGAATGCTGCTTAATAGATCTAAAACTATCTTTCATTCAGTTATTCATTCATTCTTTTTCCATTTTCACTCATTGATTTACTGAACCCTCTTAATCCATTGGTGATAGGAACAATTGAGACTGAACCAACCAAATCCTTCACAGGGCATCATTACACCCACACAAATACACTCATGGACACAGTCAGACTGGGCAAATTTAAATCATCATCGTCTGTCTTTGGAGTTTGAGAAATATATTATAAACACAATTTTTAACATATACATTATAGCAAACCTAGACAGCAGAGTGGAATTTAATGTTTGGTTTTAAAGTAGACACCGAGATAAGATTTTAATGATAGGAATTTATGGAAATTATTTCAATGTATTTAGTGGCTAATTTTATTGCTCTTAAAGATAAACATTCTTTACCAATCATTATCATTGGTACTATACCATTGATTAATTTATGTAAAATGTTTATCCAAAATGTTGTAAATTCTCTGCTGAGGGTTTTTTTTTTCAATTATGGAAATATGCGTAAACAAAAAATTGTAAACCAGTAATATCCTGGTTTACTTGGGCACCCTTCTACCCAAGAAAACTCCTAATTGTCCCCCATCTCCCAGACATTATTGAGACCCACAGATCTTGCATGTGCAAGAGCCACTGATTAAATATTAAATATCAAAAAGTAATATAACGGGAAAGAATCATAAAATTCAGTAAAACAATTTACCTTTACATGCATATATCTAACTTAAGGGAAAGTAATCCAAGTTTTTGAAGTTCAAGTTTATTGTCATAGGACTTGGCTAACTTCGGTCAGATTTTCACAGACTGATGGGCAGGTTTTTTACTTTTTTAATTCTGGAGGTAGACACATCAAAATGGACTAAATAATGTATCAGTGCTAGTACGTTCCATTTCTAAGTGTACGACACTGAGCATGTTTTATCATCTTGGAAAAATAAAAACCCAGAGCAGAAATTTTAAGTTTAAGGAGAATGGAAATAAACAGCGAAACACTAGGGCACTCCCAAAACATACCCATGAATCAAAGAAAAGTGAAAAAGAGGATTATGGACATGGCCTATCTAGTAATATTTCATTGAGAATTTGATGTAATCTGTGGGTTAACTATAAATTAATGAAGTACACTGGTCAGCACCAAAATACACCCACACAAAGAAATCAATGTATTTTATACATTTAGATGTGCTGAAACCATTTCTGAAATCAGGATTTCTCTACCGTTTCCACATGACAGTTTCCTTACATAGATTCGTAACAACGAGCACATAACATCCATTCTGCTCTTCCTGAATGGGCTTGCTGTTTCTTTCAGAATAGAGTATAAAATTCTATCAATAATCTAAAAAAGCTTTAAATGGCCTTGCACCGGACTACATCAGTAACTTTGTCCATTACTATGCTCCTATTCACTCACTTATGTCCAACAATTCTGGCAATCTCATTGTGTCACAAACTATCCTGCACTCTCTAAATTAATTAGATCAGTTTACTCTATTCATTTTTTCAAAAACAAAAACAAAAAAACTTAAAACACATTTGTACAGGAAGGCATTTCACTTATCCTGACATTCTGACCCTACTTTCAGTTTGCCCTCTTTATCCAGATGTTCAGGATGATTTGTATTTGTACCACAAATTATCTTATTTGTTCAAGGTTTTGTTGTAGTAGTCGTATTTTTATATTTTATTCTAGTTTATTGTTTATTCCGTTTCAATGATTTGTATATTCTGTATTTATCTTTAGTAACATTTTATGAGGATATTTGTATTCAATGTTATATATTACAATGTTGTTATTTCTGATTTTCTGTCAAGTGCTTTGAGCATGGGAAAGGTGCTATATAAATAAAATGTAAAATCAGATTCAGTAAAAAAAATAATGTTCTGAAAACATTATATTATTTTTGTTTAAAATAACCAACATACTTCTGGCATAAGTATTTTTCATGCTCAGTATATTTTGAACTGAAAAATGGCACTTTCCCTCATTCTTTATTTTAGTTGAGGTGGAAACAACCTAAAATCAAGAATTTGCTGCATATTTTTTGCTCTCAAACAGTATTTTTTCTCTTTTTTATCAAAATAGCCAGGAATTTACATTTAGAAGATTAGAAAGATACCATTTTGTTGTGCAGAAGAGAGAAAGTTCTTCTTTGAATGCACCTGGGTGCAACACATCTTTAAAAATCCAATTCCTACTCTAAAATTTACATTTTTTTGGCAAGAACATGGGGAGATTTTTCATCTGGACAGCGCTTAAACAGAGAGATGATATTATGGAAAGTAAAGTGATTCTATGTTAGCAGATATTTGTTGTTCAACAAAAAAACAAAAAATATACTGTATATTTCCATGAATTCCATTCATGGAGTTTATCATTTTCATAAACTCTAACTAAAACTTGTAAAGAGTGAAGGAATTCCTAAAATAATTGGTAAACATCTAAAGCTGTAAACATTATCCACACTATACTTCACTAAGCAAGCAAAATTTCAATAAAATGTGAAACTTGACATCATGTAAGAAATGCTGCTTTAAGTGTAGAGGCAGGAATTAAGAAAGAAGACATCTAATCTAAACCAAATGAGTTATTAACTCAAATGAAAAGATTTGTTACAATTAAATTCTACAGACAGTACAGTTCCACTCACCTAATAATCTAGTTATAAAGTCCTGACTTTACAAAGTAGGCTATCCAGCGACAGGCCACTATCTTATCTATGGCTTTTTGTTACTGCAAAACAGAATGGTTCATAACCTTTTCAGGGTCACAGTTTATAGTACCTGAATAAAATGAAACTCTTGCGTGGATAGAAGCAGGTATATTCTTCAAGAGCAAAACTTTATATTTAACATTACAGTCTTTGTAGAAGCAGTTTGGATGATCTTTCACCGGGTAGGGAGCAAATCTAAAATGCTGTCCATTCCTATTGAGAAAACACCAAACTAAAAATGAAAATTTTACGGTACCTAGTGGATCTTCATCCAGAGTCACTCTTATTAGCCTGTCTGAGAGCTGAACACTGGGAAATGCTGGCAAAGCACCAGTCATGTTGCAGATGTTTCTGCATGTTGATGATGGTTAATTAGGTAAATGCTTTATTGACTGTAATTTTTGATTGATTAATTGTGTAATTGTTTAGGAGCTCTAATTGAGAGAGCTGGATAAGACATGGTTTTCTTCCAAGAATCCAAAAGCACAGCCGAGAGACAGTTCAACAAACAGGTCCACTACAGTTCTAGCTGCTCGAATATTTACTTTGTTTGTTACTCATGCACTCAAACAATAGTATGTTTATTCTTAGTAGAGATTGGTCCATTTCTGCAAGGAGTAATTATAATTTTTAGTTATTTGAGCATTGTCACTTATTATCTTTTTAGAGTAAACCTGTGTTTCAAATAAGAAGACCTTGGATTAAATTATAGTAAATTACTGGAAGTTAAAATTATTTTTCAACTATAAAGTTGATCAAGGTGGATGTGGTTTCCACCTTGTGCTCAGTGTTGGTCAGATAGACTGTTGAGCTCCACATCTCTGAATTAGATTAAAAGAGCTTGAGGATGTGTTATGCTACATTTTTAATCCTAATTTAGTCCATTATATTTTGAATTTTTTTTTGAAAACAGGGAAATCTGATCAATTAAAGGCGAAAAAGGACTTGGTCATAAAGGTAACATGAACGGAAACCTGTGCACACTTATGTTCTTCATGAAGTTAGACTCCCATATTATCCTTCAAAAGACGTGTTTATCCAGTTTAGATTTATTGGGAATAAGTACCATAGTGTAAGGCAGGAACCAACAACCACACTAAATTATACTTGACCAACTTAAGGCTGAAACTAAATTTGTGAAACTACTAAATCATTTTATTTGAAAATCACAGTTATTATAAAAATGAATAACAATATATGCTTAAACATCGACCGGCCTATCTCTTACATGGAACACACACACATACACATATACCCATTTTACTTAAATTAAGCCATTTTTTGATTAGGCAATGAATGTAACATACATGGGATGTGTGAGGAAACCCAAGAAACACTCATTCCGAAATGGAGAAAAAAATACAAAGAGAACCCAGGTAGCAATTTAACCTCAGATATCTATATAAATAAAACTGTTTTTCTGTTATTTGTTTGCTGATCATGCAAAAATAGCTGAAGTGATTTACACAGCATTTTGCATGTGTCTTGCCATTTGTCTGGCTAAATTATAGGCTATATGTCATATCAGAAATAGGGGTTATAATGGGAGGGGGCAAATCAAAAACCAGCACTAATATGGGTACTACAATTTCTATCAGGCAGCAGGCATATGCTACAGGTGTTGGAGTACATCATGACCAGCACACAGAAAGTTTTCTAAACCACAATCTCAATTACCAGAGGTCTGTGCAATGTTTTATTGTCAATTTATTTGCTTAACAGTTTCATTGTATTGCTGTATTACACAGCATTTCTTTTTGTCTTATCATCGGTTGTGTTTAACCATGCTGAATTTCCAAAAGAAAGTTTTTCCTTGTTTATTTGCTACAGCTAGTATTTGAATGCATTTGTAAAATATTACCAAGAAAATTCAGCATTTTCTTCTTTAATATCCATCCATCCATTATCCAACCCGCTATATCCTAACTACAGGGTCACAGGGGTCTGCTGGAGCCAATCCCAGCCAACACAGGGCACAAAGCAGGAAACAAACCCTGGGCAGGGCGCCAGCCCACCACAGGGCACGCACACACACACACACACACACACAAACACACACATCAAGCACACACTAGGGACAATTTAGAATCGCCAATCCACCTAACCTGCATGTCTTTGGACTGTGGGAGAAAACCTGAAGTACCCTGAGGAAACCCACGCAGACACGGGGAGAACATGCAAACTCCACGCAGGGAGAAGTGAACCTGGGTCTCCAAACTGCCAGGCAGCAGCGCTACCACTGTGCCACTGTACCGCCTCTTCTTTAATATTTATATCATAAAAGCATCCAAACATCTGTCCATTTTCTAAAAATGTGTTATCCAGTTACAAGAGGCAGGGAGCAACTGTTAATCCCATTAGCATTTGACACAAGGGATGACCAACCCTAGATGGTACTGGACACAGGTCAATCACTGGGCACACTCATGCACCAATACACAGTTTCTCATTTCTCAATTTCTCATCCAGTGTACTAGGAGAAATCTCACACAGATAGACTATAGTGGAACCTGACCAGACTCGCAATCAAACTGATATTCATGAATGCACGAACAAGTGTGCCAACAAGTCATCCAAGTTAAAATAGAGCATAACAATGTTCTAGATTCTTTTTTATATTTCTGCAATCTTACTCTTGACTCTGGCATCAAATAACAGCTGAAGCCCTTGCTGTAAATAAACTGCTCCTTGTCAGTTTGTACATCCCCTGCAACCTCTTGAAAAGCCGTCCACTGGGATTGCACAAGAGTCCCAACATAGTGATAGCTGGGTACCAGTCCATCGTATTACATATAAATATACACATGTGAAGCCAGTTAACCTAAGAGAAAATTATTGGAATGGAGAAGAATGTCTGAGTTCTTTATGGAATTTACCATACCTGAAGACAAGCAGAACTCAAAAATTAAACATCATCATTCCAACAAAGACTTCAACCATGCACATTGATATAAATATATTAGCTATGTGCTTTAAATGTTTGATAATATTTGAATAATTAACTTGAAGTTTAACTTATAATTTTAAGCAATCATCTTTAAATGTATCTGATTCTAGTGCAGAAATACTGTTAACATTGAAGAATGCTGAAAAATCTTCTCAATGCATGATTATCATATCGTATAATGTACTTTAATAATGATTCATTCATTCATTGCCAGTAATTAATTTCCAAGTACCACCTTTATAAAGTAAACTTGCCTCAAGTTCTGGGGCCTCATGTATAAATGGTGAGTACAAACAAAAATGTTGCGTACGCTCATTTCCATGCTCACGTTGAAATGTATAAAAACTAAACTTTACGTAAAACTATACACATCTTCACAGCAGCCTCAGACCATGTGTATGCACGTTTCTGCTTGGTTTTTGTAAACAGGCTACACTCAGCTTCAAAGCAGTGCTACTGTTTCTGTGTGGCTTCCCTTTCTATTTTAGATTTGCATCCATGACACAAGCTTTATCAAATACACCAAAATTAATTGCATATCATTTACAAATTTAAGGCACTTGATTGTAGTCATTTTGTAACAATATAATGGTGCACGGAATGGCCAAACTATTCCAACTAACCATTGCTGCTTTAGCGTTGTTAGAAGATATGGTAAATGGAAGAATTAGAAGAGAGCATGTATTTAGAGATTATACTGATTTCTTTTCTCATGATGAATACTGGCTTCTAAGTCAATTTTGTTTTCCAAGAGCTATCCTCTTGGAGCTGTGTGCTGAACTGGGACAGGCTTTACAAAGGCAGATTTTGAGGAATTGTGCTCTACCTGTTCCTTTGCAAGTGCTGTCCACCCTTGGGTTTTTGGCTGCAGGAGCTTTTCAACATGAACTTACTGACCAAGTCGGGATTTCTTAGTCATCACTGAGTTGCACCAAGCCAGCAGTATGGGATGGTATTATCCGTTTGTCACCCAGATACAGGTAGAATCCCGTTACAACAAAACTCACACGCCATAAAAATATTTAATCATAATGGAAATTTCGTTATAAAAAATAAGGGGAAAATGCGTATGGTATTGTGACCGGGGCCACCAGCTCCGTAGCTGCTCTGTTGCATCTGGTAAACAGTAAACTAAAGGCAAAGCAATTGGTTGTCCTCTGTAGGATCAGGGTTACCACGTGCCATGCTTGTGGCATAATGTTTAACATTTAACACCAGGCTTTAATCTGCTCTTCCTGGCATTCCCCTGATCTGTCTTCTCCAGACTGTGTCTGCCACAGCAGTGATTTTGATCTGTTGGTCAGTCAGTCAGTCATTATCCAACCCACTACAGTAATCCCTCCTCCATCGCGGGGGTTGCGTTCCAGAGCCACCCGCGAAATAAGAAAATCCGCAAAGTAGAAACCATATGTTTATATGGTTATTTTTATATTGTCATGCTTGGGTCACAGATTTGCGCAGAAACACAGGAGGTTGTAGAGAGACAGGAACGTTATTCAAACACTGCAAACAAACATTTGTCTCTTTTTCAAAAGTTTAAACTGTGCTCCATGACAAGACAGAGATGACAGTTCTGTCTCACAATTAAAAGAATGCAAACATATCTTCCTCTTCAAAGGAGTGCGTGTCAGGAGCACAGAATGTCACATAGATAGAGAAAACAATCTCTAGCAAACAAATCAATAGGGCTGTTTGGCTTAAGTATGCGAAGCACCGGGCACAAAGCTGTTGAAGGCGGCAGCTCACACCCCCTCCGTCAGGAGCAGGGGGAGAGAGAGAGAGAGAGATAGAGAGAGACAGAGTTTGTTTTTCAGTCAAAAATCAATACGTGCCCTTCGAGCTTTTGTGCAGCATGTCGTTTCAGGAAGCAGCTGCACAAAAGATAGCAACGTGAAGATAATCTTTCAGCATTTTTAGACGAGCGTCCGTATCGTCTAGGTGTGCGAACAGCCCCCCTGCTCAATCCCCATACGTCAGGATCAGAGAAAGTCAGCACAAGAGAAAGAGAAAAGTAAGCAATCTAGCTTCTCAGCCATCTGCCAATAGCGTCCCTTGTATGAAATCAACTGGGCAAACCAACTGAGGAAGCATGTACCAGAAATTAAAAGACCCATTGTCCGCAGAAATCCACGAACCAGCAAAAAATCTGCGATATATATTTAAATATGCTTACATATAAAATCCGCGATGGAGTGAAGCCACGAAAGGCGAAGCGCGATATAGCGAGGGATCACTGTATATCCTAACACAGGGTCACGGGGGTCTGCTGGAGCCAATCCCAGCCAACACAGGGCGCAAGGCAGTAACAAATCCTGGGCAGGGTGCCAGCCCACCGCAGGGCACACACACCCACACACCAAGCACACACTAGGGACAATTTAGGATCACCAATGCACCTAACCTGCATGTCTTTGGACTGTGGGAGGAAACCGGAGCACCCGGAGGAAACCCATGCAGACACAGGGAGAACATGCAAACTCCATGCAGGGAGGACCTGGGAAGTGAACCCAGTTCTCCTTACTGCAAGGCAGCAGCGCTACCACTGCGCCACAGTGCCACCCTCGAGCTGTTGATGTTCTTCTAATCTGAAGATGGGAGCTAAAGCAGGACAACTGCCTGTGTTGCGGCTCATAACAGCTCCTAGTTTGAATGACTCTACCTTCCTTCTCTATACAGTAATAAAGTACCTGTATATTCCTTGAAAACCTGGTTTCATCATTCTGTTTCTCATGCAGCTCTGTGACCCAAGTTTGACAATACCTGTATAAAAAAACAGTGTTTCTTAAGCTGCAAAAAATATTTTATTTGAAAATGAGATATTAGGTTTAACTTTTCTTTTTTTTTTTTTTTTTACAGAAAACCAGGTATGATAACACAGAATAAAAAGGATACATTAGATGTGACTTTTTTTTAATAGAAATATAGGTAATAAAATACAGAATGAAAATAAGACATTATGTGTATTTTTTTTTAATAGAAATCCAGGAATGAACACAGAATAAAAACGAGATGTTAGATGCAACTTTTTAAAAATAGAAATACAGGTATGAAAGTACAGAATGAAAACAATTCATTAGGTGATGGTGCGATTCCAAAATGCTTTAGCTACATTATTTTTCTTCATTTCAGAATCAACTTTTTCCACAATTGTTAATTTTTCTTCCAGTTTAAACTGATACCATTTCTCACCTTTTTTTGGTTAATCTCAAAAATAACTTTGAGAAGCACTATGAAAGTCAAACTGTACGGTGTCCGCGCACAAAACAAATACCCACGCAGACGCTCCACTGAGCACTGACTCCCCGAAATTTCGCAACAGACTGTCTCTCTCTGTCTCCAGAGGCTTTGTGTGGAAAGTGTAGGAGTGTCATTAATATTGCAATGTTATCTTCAGAGCCCATTTTTGGTTGAAAAAATATTCATTATAATGAGATGTACATTTTGTTAAAATGAGATTAATTTAACATGATGTTTATCCAGGCCCACAAAAAGTATTCGTTATTCGGAAAATTTTGTTACTTTGGTATTTGCAATAATGGGATTTACCCTGTATATAAGATTTTCTTAACCTGTGGTTGAACAGGCAAACATTACAGTGCAATTCATGGCAATGTCTGTTTTTCCCAATGTAATCGGACCGGTTAACTTCATGTACATTGCTATAAAGGCACATTTAGAGAATGAATTTGCTTATGTAAATAGAAAGAATTTCCACTTTATTGATGTGTTGCTCTATAGTCCACAGAAAGTGTGTCACATTGTGCAGGCATGTAGTGTGTTGCATAATGTGGCACACAATCGTGGCTTGCAAATACCTGAACAGACACGATATGATGAACATGACCCTGACTACCAAATGATCAGCCAAGTCGAACAGTGTTACAACTTAGCAGAATGTAAAAACAGGTAATCAGATGCAGTATTTATTTTATTAACCAATTCATTTAATTTGTGGTCAATATCACATAGTACAGCATTTATATTCTTTAATTCCTTTCTCCACATCTCTTACAGCATGCACTATTGCATTTTGTGACTCCAGAACAACATTCGTCAGCACACTGCCAGATGGTTGCTTAATAGTTTCCAAGGAATGGATGTATGTGCAGCCAGCATCCAAAAATGTGCTCGCCACAGCAGTACCATCACCGCATGGCACATAGGTCACCTTTGGTAAAATTGTCGGAAACAGAATAAACAGTAATACTGCATCTGCTACCTGCTTGTTTGTCTTATTAAACATGGATATTATTTAAACTTGGTTTACACTTCTTTTTTATTTCAGACACTATGCAACTTTCTGAACTTGAACTTTTGAGTGCCTCTGCCACTCTGTGCCACTCTATCAATTTCCTTTTGTTATTTATACCATTGCTTAAGCCACCAAATAATACGTTCTTGATTGCCTCCACTTCATTGAGCAGGACCTCCATTTTGCATTTGCTGAAATTTTTCTTTTTTACATATGCTTTTGCCATTGTCTTTTGACAGAATACTGAATGAAAGGGACTATTTGTATTTATTTGCATATTCAAATATATGAAATTCTGGGAGGAGTTGGGGTGGAGCTGTAGGCTCGTGCATGTGCGTTAAAATTCACGTTGTATTAGATTTATAAAGGGAAAGTGTGTAGAACTTTGCTTACTCACAGTTTTATGCTCTGACTTTTTCTGTGCATACGCACATTTCTAGTTTTTTCTGTATGCCATGTTTTTGTGTGAATTCGACACAAGGCGTTACACATGAGGCCCCTAGGCATTCCAGATAACAAAGAAAAATCTGTACTTTTACTGTTGGATGTTTGTTAATGCTATTGACATGACCAAATGTCTGGTGAATCCTGAAGAAATTATTGCATAAACTTTTACTATGTTTTACTCACTCAGAATTTATTCATATGCTATAAATTATAAGGCTAGCACTGGTATGTATTTTCAGTGAACTAAAGGATAAAAACTGGCAAACTGTATATGGCAAATATGGTATTTTAACCTTGGATGCAGGATCCAAAAGGCAGTGGTGCAACAATGCAAATACATTTTAGAAAGTATGACAAAGCCTTTTAAAACTTCATAAAGATTTTCACAAAACAAACACATCAGTGGTCCGTTCAGTTAAAGCAGGGGTCCCCAACCCCTGGTCCGCGGCCCACTACCGGGCCGCAGCTGTCTGACAGCTGGGCCGTGAGAGAACTGCCGGCAACGGAGACTCACTCAGACTTTTCAGAACACTTGGCGGGCGGGGCTTTGCAGCGGCGCTGAGAGAGGAGAGAGACCGAGGTGAGAGAGTATTACAATGAAGTATTTTTATGGTCCTGACAGTTTCCCCATATGACACGACTCTATAGAAATCGCGTTACTACGAAGTACATTCAGCAGATACTTTCATTACAACGAAGTGACTTTGAAATGCTTGAATGAATCATCCACAGAACAGTTAGTTCTGTGGTCGCTGCTCAGTTGTGCACGTTTGCACAAAGATCCCCAAACAGAAACATTGTAAAAAAAATCTCTTTCTTCGAACTTTCCTCGTAGTTTTTTTTTTTTTGCTGTTTTTGTTTTCTGTGGTTTTCTGTGATATCTTTTGCTTATTGCTCGTCAACATTTGAAAAACATCCATTGGAATTTAACTCATTGTCACCCTCCTATAGAAACAGCAGATGCGAGAAAAAGATAGCAGTGTTAATGTTTGTGATGTGCAATCTGTTGGAATGGCAAATGCAAAGCATATGTCTTTGTTATATGCAAAAAAAGAAGAAAAATCTCGGGTTGCAAACGTATGCGAACTGCTTAATAACTTAATAATAATAGAAATTTAATGTAATTTGTGTACAAAACTGCAAACCCCCAAACCCCCCCACCGGTCCGTGGACAAATTTGCATCTAATAAAGTGGTCCTTGCTGTCAAAAAGGTTGGGGACCACTGAGTTAAAGGCAAAGAAGGGCCCTTGTTAAAAGTCTAGTATAAATGGAAACCTGTGGACATATCTGTTCATCATGAAGTTTAACTCTCATATTGCAAATCTTTTATTAGCTTTTTTCTTATGACATTACAATTATTCTCCTGAAGACCTTACTTCGGATTTACAGATGCTTTAAAACAATATTAGAGTTTATTGCAATGTTATATTTTTGAACGAGTCTAAGCATCCTTTGGAAGTTTGCTATATGTTTCCTTTAAATGTGTTTTCACATACTCCTATGATTACACTATCAAACTACAGCATTTTAATTAGCGTTACCTAGTAACAAGTTGCACACAATAATTATTTAGATATGAATGTGTCACAACCCAGAAAAGGTAGCATTTAACAAAGATACATTTATTCCTCATATGATTATTGATCCCTCCCATGACACAACCCTCACCTTTCCAGATCATTAATAATACATATTGCTGGGAAACATAAAGATAATCATGTTCATAATTACTGTGTAATTCATTTTAATTATTTATGGAGTTTTATTTTTGTAAAGCATAAATGGTGCATTCTCTGATGACTGATGAAAATCACTGATTTAAATCCCTGTTTGCCTTTATCATATTCACATGTGTGTTTAGCTTCTTTTAATGAATGACACAAAATACTGCAGAATATGCGAGAAAATAAATAACTTCAGTAAGCTTTGCCCTATCAGAAATGCTGACAATGTCTCATTTTCAGTTTGGAATAGTTGTGCATCAGTGTGTTGTTATGCTATAAATTATCAGCGAGGAACAAAGGGAGAGGTTAAGTTTCCACATCGAGTTTGATGATGTGACAAATTTAAATTGGCAGTGCAATTGTCTATTGATACAGAGATGCCCAGAATACATTAAAATGAGTTGTAGCTGCAAGCAGCAGTTACTGATGGCTAAAGCTACACAAATAAGCAAGGCATCTGTCCATTACTTTGAGATTTTTTACAGCTTCTTAGACCCTCTGGGTTTCAGTTTATAGTGACTTCAATTATGCAATTTTTTCAATTCCTGGAAAGGCAGGTAAATATTATGTATCACATAAACACAACAGTTTTAAACTACGTATATCCTTGTGCCGTAATACATTCTGTCACAAACTGTATGTACATACAGTATTTATATAATGAAGGGCAAAACCTTAAACAAAAGTTATTTACATTCAAATCTTTATGAAATTATTTAATAAACTAAAGAACAAAGGAGGGATGATTAAGGTAGGCCACAAAAGTATCAAATAAACATACATATAAGGAACCGTAGCTGTACAAATAAACTAAATATGTTGGCTATTTAGTCTAACCATAAGAACGTGTGTCTCACCATGTTGCCTTTGGACCCAGTACTGCAAGCACCAATGACTCCTTCATTCCCCTCACAAAGACTCTTGTGCCTCCTGTCTGTGTACTCTCTGACTGTACTACCTTCATGCCATTTGAGTGACTTCATGAATTTACCCTTGATTGGATGCTTCTGTGTTAGGAAACAGTTTTTAAACCCCATCCATGAGTTCCTGGGAATTATTGGTGTCACTTCTGGAATCAGGAATATGTTTGCAAAGTTTTGGGTCTGTAATGCCTAATTCTTCTGGCCACAGGTGACTATTTCACAGCTACCAGTTCATGCACCCTTGGCAGCTTGCAATCAATTATGTGGTAGGAAAGTTGTAATGCATGTGGTCGACATTGGTTGCCATTTAATGATTTAAGGGAAATCTCTCTGCTTTACATCCTATAATAAGAGTACAAGACAAGATAAAGTGTTGGGGTAACACAGGATGAACCTTGTTTAATCAGCAGCTTGGAAACGCCAAAAAAAGACAAAATAGAAAATACTTTGGTCTTCCAGTAATGTCTTATTCAGACGCACCTTATTTACTGGCTGATCACTTTCTGTAGGGTTGGTTCTCATATTCACTGGGACCTGAAAGGCGAGACTTCTGGCAGAAGTGGAAGTGATGTCACAGTGCCTCCAACTTTTTTCAGATCTGGAGGCAAAAGAGGGAAAAATTTAAATGATGGCACAAACCTGCAACTCTGGGTGGAATTACAAGCAGTATAGAAGCCCTGAAGATGTTTGTTCATATGTGATGTGGCCCAGTATATTTACTGTTTATAGATACAGTATTATTTCTATTAAAATAACAAGTTTAGAAAGGTGGCAAAGCTGATAAAAGTAACTGACAAGCATTCATATTCACTTGTGCTGATTAATATGGAGTAAACAATGAAAATAACATCAGTACAATTAGTTTGGGACATAAACCTTGAGATCCTTAGAGAACAGCCACATGTACATGCGGAACAAAATGCAGATAACATTTATTAAATGAAAATCTTGTGTACAGAGTATGTTTTCTTGGTATAAGAGCATAAGGTCTATCTTTTGCTGGATGTTGCTTGGATAAGTCCATTGTCAGCCTGCTATACTTCCCAAAGAAAAACCTATACAGAATCGACTTAGCCGGGACTTTTACACAGCCCCTAAGAGGTGTGATGTACAAGTGCTGACCATGTTGTCACCCATTCAATATATAATGCAGAGGCAGAAGGCTTCTGGTTTGGTTACACTAAAATGCACAATGTATGACGTTTACAAGTAAATAATACACATTAAAGAGTATTGTCAATTATTTAATTGAAGTATGGTTTTGTCACTTGTTCCAGTGCTATTTTTTAAACCAAGTACCATATTTAAAGGGTTATCTTAGGAAATATAAGCTTTTTGTTGAGAGTGAATACTTGCTTTTTTCTGTCATGTAACCAAGTAAGCTGCAATTTACAATTTTTTTATAAATAATATCAGACCTCCAGATAAGGGCTTTTAGGTCCCTGTACAACCGGTGTCAGAGCTTGGTTCGCATTGCCAGCAGTAAATCGAACCCGTTTCCGGTGAGAGATGGATTTCGCTAGGGCTGCCCTTTGTCTCCGATTCTGTTCATAAGTTTTGTGGACAGAATTTCTAGGCGCAGCCAGGGCGTTGAGGGGGTCCAGTTTGGTGGGCTAAGGATTAGGTCACTGCTTTGTGCAGATGATGTTGTCCTGTGAACTTCAGCTCTCACTGGATTGGTTCGCAGCTGAGTGTGAAGCGGCTGGGATGGGAATCAGCACTTCCAAATCCAAGACCATGGTCCTCAGCCAGAAAAGGGTGGATTGCCCTCTCAGGGTTGGCAGCAAGATCCTGCCCCAAGTGGAGGAGTTCAAATATCTCTGGTTCTTGTTCATGAGTGAGGGAAGAATGGAGCGGGAGATTGACAGGTGGATCTGTGACACAGTGATGCAGGTTCTGCATCGGTCTGTCGTGGTGAAAAAGGAGCTGAGCCGAAAGGCAAAACTCTCAATCTACCGGTCAATCTACGTTCCTACCCTCACCTATGGTCATGAGCTGTGGATAGTGACCGAAAGAATGAGATCGCGAATACAAGCGGCTGAAATGAGTTTCCTCCGCAGGGTGTCTGCCACTGCTCCTCCGCATCGAGAGGAGTCAGATGAGGTGGCTTGGGCATCTGATCAGGATGCCTCCTGGACGCCTCCCTCGTGAGATGTTCCGGGCACGTCTAACCAGGAGGAGGCCCCATGGAAGACCCAGGCTTTTATCTCATATTAAGTTCTCTTGAATGTAACATGAAGAAGTTCAAAGATGACCAAATGAAAATCTTATCAGAGCTGGAAATACTAATACTAAATTATATATCATTGCAATTAGATTAAAATGCTCCACGAGCAAGATTGGGTTCTTAAGTGCTAAACCTATAGAGTTGGATAACAGAAATTGTATAAACAACTTTTGTATTTTAGGAACATTTCAGAAACACTTGTGTCTAGTCATATTTTTGCTGCATCATTCTTCTCCTGAAGTGGCAAAGGTGAAATAAAAATTCATGTCATACAACCATTTCTTCCTGTCTGAAGCCTTGGATGTTGAACTTTCTCAAACACACTGACTGTAAAATTTTACTTAACAAAGATTGGAGTTTATCCTGTGATAGCTTATTAATTCTATTTTTACTTGATTTTAGTTTGGTAATGACTCAATTTATGGCTCTCAAAATTAAAACAACCCATGAAGAGAGTATTTTTTATGTATCCACACATCTACACACATCTAAAGACTAGGACAACACAAAACAATCTCTGAAAGGCACTGAAAATTTACAGGCAACTGAAACATACTCTACTTCCTTTAAGTGCTGCTTCTGATTTCTTGATCCCATAAGGCACCTCTCTCTTTCTTGTTGCTGTTTTCCAGAGATTTATACTTGTTAAGAGAACCATCCATTTTGTTCATTGACAGCTTGATGAATATTGCTATTGGCATGCTGCCTATCTTATTTTACTGCTGTTGCTTTTTAGACTGGTCTTCCACAATTTTGTTGCCTTTATAAGATGATTTCCATGGGCACCATGGAAGCTTAAATTCAGACAGAGTTTGTTCAATATCCATTACTTGTTTCTTTTTTCACATAGACACTTTGGAAAGAACAGAGAGAGGGCTATGGGTTTGTCACTGTGCCTGGGATTGTTTATTTTGGAATTTTGGTAGCTGTAGCATTTCTTTATGCGTTTTTATCTTTACTACTTCTCTACCTTATCTTTTAGATGACTGGGGAGTCCAGGACCTTCGAGTAAATGATAAGAATGAATACCTTCAGTTACCTGTGTTGTAATGGAGCAGAAATGCCATTCTTTTAGGAATTCAGCCTGCAGGCAATAGATGTGCCAATTGTGTCTAGCTGTTCTGAGATTTAGTAGCATCTTTCATTTATGGGATCTGAGCATTCCCATCTTTGAGATCTTAAGAAGTCTTTCCCCTTTTCTTTAATTATCTACAGTTTAGATCAATCCTCAAGGTGAATGGTGTCCTGCTAAGATCTTCTCTTTTGTTCCACTTTCAGATATTTTTTAAAATTTATTATCTCTAAACTTGAAACCAATAGCAACACTGTATGTAATTCTTGGTAAGACACCTTTTGGCTATTGCATATAATCTCACTTTGGCTGCTTACTCTCTATTCGTCACACTTATCTCCATTTTGAAAAATATCACTTCCTCACCTAAAAATAAGAAACACTAGCACACTTATTTTAAATATTACATTGTCTTTTTCTCATTCCACACAAGTGTAATGCAATGTGTCTAGCCGTGGATCCTATCTGGTTTTTTTAAGTACTCCTGTCTCATTTTTTCATGTGTTCTTCGACTGTTCTACTGTCCTCTAGTATATGCTTTCTGGTCTTCTATTTCTGACTGTTGATGTTCTATTCTTTCTATCACTATTCCTTTCTTGTCTCCTACACAATAATATTTCATCTGGACTTCTCTGCTTATCCAGAAAACCTTTCTACAGGGCACCATTTTGAGGTTTTGCATATTGTAACATGTATCTACATTAGTTAGAACAGAGTAATTCGTTAAATTTATATAAATAAGTAAGAACTTGGAAAGGTACTTCTTTATTGTATAATGGGAATAAGAATGGTAAAGATTTTAATTCCATTCTAAAGACAGACAGAAGCAAAAGTGGCTCTTCGGGTATGGATAAACCGTAAAGCATGGTTAGTCTGTTGCATATTATACTGCTAAGTAATCAGCATAGTGCTAACTGTAAGCCTGCTCTATCCTTACTTTTAGTTTCCAGATTACAGATAAACGAAGTTCCATTTACCTTTCAAGTTCAAATTCAATTTAGTTCAAACCAATATGCAATATATATACAATATGTTTATATAATTGCTTTCTCATTCCATTTATTTCTCAAGTTTTTTTTTTTTTTTGATCTCCTAAGGTTAACTCATCTACAGCAGTAGGAGAAGGGTGTTGCTATGCGAGCTGCTTGTGCCAGTGTGCACTCTCCCTGGTGTCTGATTTACTTGCATTTGGCATCCGACGGACAGTAAGATAAGTAAGCGAGGAAAATATGCAAAATATACAAATTCAAGTAACAGTAAACTAATTTGTAGTTGAAGTCTTTCTATTTTTTGAGAAACCAGTTTGCAAATTTGTACTTGTACCTTGTGTTTTTCAATGGGAGAAAATCTTGTACAGGTTTGAGAAATCTAAATGAAAATTAAACTGCCTCTGTATATTTCTTTAAAGAATAAACAGTCCACATTTCAACACAATTTGTCAGTATGGTGGACAGAGAGAAAGACAATAGTAGCTATCACAATAGGTTCTGCGTGCATTATATGCAAACAAACCTACAAAATCAAAATTTTACATGAAAATAAAACTCTGATATTAAACTTTCAAAATATAATATTTGCATAAATTAAAAATGTATTTCAGGCACACAAAATGTTTTAAACAGTCAAAACAGGTTTCCCAATTGCCTTAGGTTGTATTATTGGCATCACTGCCTTATGGTTCAGCATTCTTGGTTTACATCCCATGCTAATTTTCCTCATTCTGGTAATTTTTTTCTCCTGGTGCTCCACTTTTTCTTGCAGGTCTCAAACACAAGTGTGGAAGGTGAATTAGATGTTTTAAATTTGTATTGAGTGTGTCTCATCCTGTCTACAGTTGGATCCTTGTACTTGATGCACCTTGATTGGCTGAAATGGAGAAAGTTCTTTTATATTACATTGAAGGCCACTGTAATTTGAAAACCTATCCTGGTAGATTAAAGACATATGACAAAGTTGGTGCCCTAAAAATGGCATCAGATTGTTACTGAACCAATTGTTTCAGTGGATAGTACAGTGCAGTGTGCATGCAGTCTTATTTCAACAACTGAAGACAAGAGGAAAAGAAAAAAAGAATAATATGAAACTAAAAATGGAATGTTTGATAAAGTATATGCTTAAAGTATATGATGAAAAATATTAATGAGATCGTCTGAAAATAGTAAAAAAAAGAGGTTAATTTAAAATAATATTTCTTTATATTCAATTAGTATCTCATCCTGCAATGGTAGCCACTATGGGAGGTTTCAGTTATCACAAGAGAAGTGGAACTGTTCAGCAATAAACTTGAAAAGGTGAACTGTATAATATTTGTTAGACCTCAAATTATCACTTTAAGCAGAACAGCTTTGTTTGTGCTTTGGATTTTATATTATAAGATAAAGCTCCACATCAAAACAAATTACTTTATTCAATTATATTATTCAACTTCTGTATTTTTCTTTCAGCACCTGAGGTTAAAGCTAACATACCCAATTAAAAATTCAATAATGTAGTTTGTTTTAATGCATGAACATTTCTTTGAGCCATGATGTTTCAGTGTTAATACTCATCATACAGTATCTTGTTTCCCCAAGAGCCTAATTAAGAGTAGCACCTTTAGGTATTGCTCTCTGCTTTATGTGAAATGCATACCTTTTGCATGCTCTTAAATTATAAAAAAGACAATAAATATAATTTTGGATATAAAAATGCTACTTGGTAAATGTTGACTTTTATTACAGTTGCGGTATAAAATATATTATTTTCTTAATAAAGGCTGGCAAAATTGCTTAGGTATGATAAGAGCTATATTTTCTTCATACAGTCATTGATAATGTGAAAATGTATTAATCGCATTATGTCCTAATGAGGTACTTGGGTAACAAAATGTAACAGAAATGCATCACTTGGCTACCTCCAAACCAATATGATAAAAACAAAACATGGCGTATTCTGTGCTCTTGCTCTTTGGCTGAGTGTTTACCTTACTTTCTCATCTTTCAAAGTACCACCAAGCACTTCTCTGTCATGTCATCTCTTTCTCTCCCAAATCTGGCCTCTCTTCCTCCCTTGGGGTAATGTATAGCTGTCTTGTCTTCTCCTCAACCCCAGGAAACACCCTCTCTTCCAGTGCTCCAAGAAAAAACTGAAACAATTCAATTTTTTTTCACAAAATCCTGTTGATAAAATAAGGGAATGTTAATACAATCTCATTGGTATTTCTTACCAGTTTACATCTGATTCTAGGGAACCTCTGGGGCATCACACAGGTGTGCATGGGAGGCAGCTAAAGTGCTCAAAAAAGGATAATTACATGCCGGACCAGGGGATTGCAGAATGCACTGATCCTTTTTCTTTTTCCTCTCCAGACCGAACATGGGAAATTCCGCCTGAGCTCGATGACATCATTTCTGGTTCCAGCCTAGAAGACATCACTTCCGCTTCCTGCCTGGATGACGTCATTTCCCCTACCCAGCTTTAAAACCACCATGTCTGCCTGCCAGTTCTGTTTTGGACTGATGTCTGTAAAGACCTGTGAAACCAAATCTTCACTTTTTGGCAGCCAATTTCAAGTATATGGGTGGCTTCCACCAAACCTTTTTTGCTGTGTGGCCTGAGTCCTTTTACAAGGGCCTCTTTGGGATAGAATGCAACCTTCTTCAATGCAGTATTTAAATCACTTTGGAAAGCACACTTTCCTTTAGCTAAACCAGCTTGTCCTCACCCATGTTCTCTAAACAGATTCTCTCTGGTTATTTGCTGTTTTAATAAATGTAATGGAACAGACGTTGACTTTGTGGGAAAATGCCTGTTTGGGCAATTATTATGGCTCCTGTAGTTAATGCCAACCAACACTCAAAGATTGTTGCTCCAATGGCTGGAAGTCTTTTATAAAATGATCTACAGCTCAGTAATAGTAGTCCTTTTGGAAGTGACACAATGGCCCCATTAACAAGTACCTTAACCTTTTTCAAGTGGCAGTCATCCTGTGGTAGTTCTACTTAGAACGGTGCTTTTCACAGTTTCCAACATCTGTTTTATCCACCATTGCAATCTTGAAATTGTAATTCACAAGATGGAAGTTAGCAGAAAAATATAGCCAGCCCTTAAACACATTATATATTCTATTCTACCATTTAGGTACTTTTGATTTGTTACTATTGTAGAGGCACCAGTACAAGCTCCTACAACAAGGAATATGCAGTAGTTCTACAGTAGATCTGTATTAATTCTGTCTTGTTAAATCCCAGTACCACCTATGGGACAATTCCTTAGTTTTGCTTTCTTGAAGAGATGAGATGAGAATTTATTGTTATATTCACAGTAAACATTCATATTGCACAATGGAAATCTTACTTTGCATGCTCTTCCAGTCACCAATATACACAAAATAGCACAAATGAATACAGTTAATATGCTAATAGTTAACAGACAATAGATTAGAAAAACAAATTTTCAGAATAAATACAGCATTGCAACCATATATAGCGCAAATACATTAAGTATTACGTAAACATATAAATCAGATAGTGAGATTGAAACATACAGGGCCAGTACACTCTCACTCATGCACTTCTCACTAGTCTCTCAACAAGCTTTTTCATACTTTTGTTGAAGGCTTGCGAGAAGACCTGTGAGAACTGGTGAAACTAATCCACGCCTCAAAAGACCTTCAATTTAAGAGGTGTGGTTATGTAAGGTTTTAGTGAAATTAGCAGTTTAAAACTGAGAACCAATGAAATTAAATAGATTAAAAGCAATGAAATTTAATCATAAATTATATATAATTCATGCATCATTTGCAAATGTCACTCATTCTAAAAAAAGCTGGTGAGAATATGGCAAGCTGTTCTCTCCGGTATAAGTTGGGAGTTTGAGAAACTTTCCCACAATCCAAAACAAGCACGTAATGCAGATATCATAATTCAAAAAGTGAATAGAGTAGGTAAATTACTTGCTGAACCTATGTGCCATCAAAGTCAGATATTGTGATGCTGCCTTTCGGGTTCCCAAATATCCCTCTTAATGGCTGACCCAATGTTCTCATACGCCCTACTATTTACAATGGAGTTTCAGCTTCTATTTTAACTCTTTATTAACTCACTGCAGTTTTATTCTTTTAATTTCATTGTAATTCTAATTTCATAATGTATCTGCCCTGTGTTACCTGTAAAAACGTTTATAAATTTGTTCTACTGCTCCTTGACTGTTTCTACACTTTAAAAGTTATCCCAGTTTACCATTTTTAGACTTTGCCACAAATGTTCAAAATTTCCCCTACCAAAGATAAACTTAACAGTTTTAGTCTTTGCATCTAAGCTCTGCCAAATAATTGAGAATTATATTATATTATGGTCACTTGGCCCTAGTGATTCAATCAGCTCTACATACTCAATTCTGTCCTGATTATTACAAAATGCTAAATCTAGACAGGCTTACCACCACATTGGTCATTTAACATAATGTGTTAAAAACAGTCATTAATTACATCTAAAACCTCCTGCACGTGTACTATTTGCAAGGTTAGCTCAGTTAATATTCAGGTAGTTAAAGTCCCCCATAACCATAACATCCCCCTGTAAACTTGTCTTTTTAATATTACTAAAAAGATGTGCATTGAAATAACTGTCTGCATTGGTTGGTGTATTAGGACATTCCTAAAATAAGGTCTCTATCCCTAATGCTTTCCAGATGAATCCAGACATCCTCACTAAGATATGGCTCATCATCCAACTGAAGAAGACATTCATTTAAATTCTGTTTTACATGAATGGCATCTCCCCCTCATTTTCTGATCTGTCTATCCTTCCTAAAAAAGGTGTAACCATCAATGTTATATTCATCCCCTTCCTTGTTATTTGGCCAGGTTTCTGCTATTGTTAATATCATAATTATAATCATCTAAATACAACTCCAACTCACTTGTGTAATTTTTAATACTTCTCGCATTAAGGTAAGCTGTTTTTAATGTGATACCTGGTTTACTTTTGCAATTCAATTTTGGGTAAGGATTTGTTTTTTTTGTTTTTACACCATTATTTGTTCCCTCAATTTAAGTACTAAATCTGGCCTGCCCTAAACTCCTTAACCTACTTATTGGTGCCCTTCTGGCTCAAATGTAACCCATCATGGCAGAACAGGTCACATTATTCCAAAAAGAGTCACAATGCCCCATAAACCTAAAACCTTCTATCCTACACCAGGATTTGAGCCAAGTGTTACATCTTCTGGCACAAAGCACCTTGTCAGTTCTGCTACTTTGAACAGTTACTATAGTAGGTACGTAGTCTTTTCCTATTTTAGTGAGCCTATTGAGTGTTTTGCCAATGTGAACCTCTTCCCTTGCTGTTCTCTGGGCTCATGAGGTGGTCAGAGTGATTTTTGTCCTTTTTCATTTCTATAAAAATGCAAAAATTTCACTTTCTGTGTCTCCTGGATTTTGTGGCAGGATCTGATGAATGGATTGGAAGGGAAGACTGAGATGAAACTGAAGCAAAAGATCACATAGTGAAACATCTCCAGAATAATTTCAAGAACACTTGTGTGTCTCTTTTCCAAAACAACTAAGGAGAAGAATGACAATATGAAGAGTTCAAATCACCACTGGAATTTAACAAAATATAGCAAAAAGATTTAACAAAAGTAATACTGTATACAGTATTTAACAAAACATACATAAAAAGGTAAGTACTACCAAGTGCACATTTTAAGTCTATTGTCTTTGGCTGTTAAATGTGATTGCCATTCCAAATTTTCATCTTCAGAATTACATCCAAGCATTCTCCTAAACATTTGCTCTGTCCTTCTCTCACTGTCTCCCTCTTTTTTGGTGGGTGAACCCTTCACCCACCTCAGGCATGCCAATGTTAACTTCATTGGGTTTCAAGCAGGGACTGGCCTTTAAACCTGGTTTTAAGGTAAAGGGTGTCCTTCTGCATAAGAGATGGAATTCTGGTGGTACAAAAGAGTAAACAGTTGACACATCAAGAGAATAAGAGAACTATTTATCCATCTAATCCTGCATTACAATAATGTAAATAATTAATAACAATAACATCAAAGTAAAATGGAAAACACTACAGTATACCTGCTAACTAATTCAATAAAAATCCCACTGGCACGACTGTTTTATTTAACTAATGATGTATACGTTTATATGCTTATGATGCACTGTTTATCACTTTACTATTATTGTATTATCATTGTAAAATGTAAGTTTGTGTACCTTTTTCAGCTTGTACACTATTGAACTGAAGCATAACATGGAAAAATAAAGCCAGATGCTTATGGGGAAGGAAATAATTAAAAATAAATATAGATTTATGGAAATGGAGCTACAACTAATGAACCTCCTCAAGAAAATAAAAAGATTATGATAGCAAGCTTACACATGTTAAAAAAAATCATAATGGCACGTGTACATCTACAAACAGTTGTCAACGTTAGAACGTTAACTGGAGCAGTAATCCATAAGCAAAAAAGTAGAAAACCAAGATGCATGTTAATTTTACAAAATTATGTGTAAGCATAGTATTAACTTTTACTAAAGCCTCTCCAGAAAATAGGTCCCTTGTTACCAGTGAAACTTAATAAAATGATTTGAATCTATAGGCAGCCAATAGTGAATAATGTAAGATACATCGAGCATGTAGATGATGTGAGAATGTCTACAAAATAACATTTACTTTAATCTCTACTGAGAGGTGTACAAAAATCATCATAGAATAAAATAAAACAAATTGACCTGAAGTGTTTTAGAAAAGCAGTATCTATTTCACATAGATAAGGAAACTTAAAGATTTTACATGTAGCTTATTCAGAATAGGCTTAACTCCTTATGCAGGACATAGCAAGTTAGCCTCCTACTGTTGTGGAAAATTGACTCACTAGCTTCAAATCAAACACTCAGAGTCTCAAGATGGGCAAGTAGGATACACTTTATTGCAAAGATGCGCAAAGGCCATTTCAGTTCAATGACGTGAATGCCATTAGTTTGGTACCTCGTTTTATTACCATTTCTTATCATAAGATTACCTCAGTATATTTTTTCATCATTATCTGACTCCAACATTCCAATGTTTGTACCAAGTCACCATTATTTTCTAATGCCTAATAAATATTGATAACTTTCTAATGGATATATTTGCCCCATTATCGGCCACCATTACCTTGACCGAAAAGGCATTATCAGCCACCTGGCCAAAGGAGTGACCCCATTTTCTATTTACCTGTCACATTCTTACCCTCTGACTTGTAAATTATATCAATACTGTCTTGTGCTTAATGGGCACAAATAATCTCCTAATGGACATGATTACCTTTCCACCATTATCTTATGACCTGTGAAATATATTGCTGCCTTCTGGCCACAGGAGTGTCCATCTCTTGGCTTATTCCAAAATCTCGCTTTTGTAAATATTGGAGGCCTTCCAGATTACTTTAGAGAAAAATGTATGGGCATTAGCCTTTAATATTTAACTCTTACTTTGCTTGAGGCTATTGATTACACTGTTTATATTCTGAAGCTACCTATTACAATACAGTGTATATGATTAAATTTTTAATTTAATTAAGACTTTCATTACTCATAGTTTTAATTTCTATACTACAGCCTTGTTTCTTTCATAGGGATGCACTGAAGTCCAAACTATAAAGCACACTGTCAAATTGCAACGACAGTATCATATATTCAGAATTCTTTAAATACAAATGCTAAATGAAAATTAGTAAAATCAGTAATAGTAACACTCTTCAAACTGAATTAGATGAACTATATCCTCAATGTTTAGCAAAACACCCCCACCATCATCAGTGGTGACTAATCCCCATAAGTCATATTGAAGACTCTTCAGAGCAAGAAGACCAGGGGCTGCTAAATGGAATTTAATTTGGCATCCATGTAACCAAAATGTAAAAGTTAAAGATCAATGGTTTGGAATGAATGCTCACTGACTGAAGGAAGCACTCAGGCTCTGGCATGGTTAGCAGAGTGATGAGAGTGGGGATGCTTACAATAGCTGGTGTCAGGGCAATTAATTATGCAGGCAAGCCATTTCACCGGATTAACAAGGAAGTTAACTCATAAGGAAAGGCAATCTTCATAGTAAAATATATGCAGACAGACTTTATTGCATTTTTAAAATTACAGATATAAAGGAGCACTGTAATTTACTTAACGTGAAAAACATTGCCACCATTTCCTGGTGATAACATTTTCCTATTTTGTTAAAACAAAGTAGGATATATAACTGTCAGCCTATTCCCTGAGAAGTGACAACAGGTAGTTGATATAAAATGACGAAGAACAAAAACATTCCTTCAGTGCAAATACATAGCATTGGCCCATTTTAAAGGGAACTAAAATTGAATCTGTACATCATATTCATCACTTTTGAGGTGTAATATATTTATCACATCAACACGTATTATAATTGCAATTCATCATTTACCTGGTTTGGCTGCATTTCCCTGTTTGATCTAGGGTGTTGTCATTTCCCAGTTTCTCTGAAATGTTGTGTACACAAGGGTCAGAGTTGCTATAAATATATGCAAGCTTTTGCATCAAGTTTTCTTTTAAAAATGCAGATGTTTGAATGGGAAGTTGTGAACGCACATGTCAAGCTCCTTTTTTGTGCATATGCAAGCTTTATAAATGAGGCCACAGGCCACCCATCATGTGACTATCAACAGCATTCATTGATTCAAAGTACATGGCAGCACTCATACTGTACAACTAATTTACAGATTGGTAGCACCCTTAGAAAAATACCAAACAGAATGGTGACAAGATGATGACACAAAAATATCAATAAAAAATAAGCAATAAAGTTCATGATAGTACCCACTTTAGGCCAAAACTGAAAGTACAATCAAGTCATCTCCATTAAAAACAGATAAAAGCCACATTTGTGAATATATTCCTTTTCTTCTTTTTAACTCCTCCACACCTCCCAGGTGAGTTTTACTTGACTCCTCTCACAAATCTGACTCCCCTGGGAAAGGTGAAGTTCTCTTGTTTAAACTGGACTCAGGAGTACTTTCAGTGCAACAATATTGCCCTCTGGAAGCACTTCTGAGCTAGGTGGAACTCTTTGACAGGGGAGCTTGACTCTGGCAGCTTCCCACAGCAGCACCCACAGACTCCAACAGGGCTGCCTAGCACAACTACAACTCCCATGAAGTCCTGAGGATATCCAAACAAGAGCCATACCAGAGGGATGCTGTCACCCAGCATATTGGAGGAATAATTGGCCCTGTGAGGCAGTCTCCCTCTGTCCACTCCAATGGCTTTCTGACTGGGAAAGACACTATTAACCAACCTGGCCAAGATGGCTGAATATTCACACATTCATTTACAGTATATTATATATATATATATATATATATATATATATATATATATATATATATATATATATACTGTATATAAAGTACAGCTAGATAGATAGGTGTTTGTGTTTGTGAAACAAAAAGAATCAAGAAGCTCTGGCATTCTTGAAGAAAGAAAGGTTAGTGCCAATTATGTTTTTTTCAAGTGTTTATTAGCAGTTGTCTTTCAAAACAAATGTAGATTTAAGACACTTTTCAAACAATTAACTGCTGCTTATTATTTATGGAAAACTTAAATTAAATTAAAAATACTGCACAAGAACAGAAACTAAAGGTTAAAGTTTAACTTAAATATCGGATTGCTGTGAAATTAGGATAGTGAGCATGATGTTGGTAAGAAAGCAGAAAATGGTTTGCTATTTAATTCTTAAAGATAAATCTTTGCGAGAATTCTAGTCTTAAGTGAATGATTTTCTGTTAATTGGAATTTTACTTTTGAATACAAACTAGTCCTCGGCTTTATGAGAGTTGTGCTGATTTTTTATCCATTTCTCATGACAATGGCTATACTATTTTGAATTTGTAAGCCACATTTGTCATATGATGTCCTGTTGTACCCCTGGACATAGAGTTGGTTCCTCAAGAACCTTTGTCCAAAGGAATTTCAGTATTTATAATAAGGAAGCATGCCTCCTTTAGGGAGGAACTTCAAAGAATATACAGCTTCACTCTATTTATCTTGATTTATTCTAAATGTGTGATCTTCCAATTTTCAGAAATTGTGATGGAGTTTAAGAAATGCTTTCTTTTATTCATATAAATGATTCAGGGCTGGAGAAACTAAATGTTGATGACCCCAGGACTCTTTTGTTTGCAAACTCAAATCTTTTATTACTAGTAACTTGTGATGTAGTTACTCCCTTGGTCGGATATAATGGTGTGGTCGGTTGGCACTCTTCTGGTTCCTGGTAGTATTTTATAGAACAAGGGAATAAGAAGTAGGGTGGGAATGGGGCGCTGATTGGCTTTGTTTCACAAACTGATTGCTTTTCATTCTGGACTGTTGATGTCCTTTAGATTTTATTAATACTGAAAGTTTCTAATGGCAATAAACTTGGATTGGTACCATTTAGACATTAAGGAACTGCTACCGTTCAGGGAGATCTGGGCTCAGTATGTGCATTTGTAAACCATTGACAGATGAAGGTTAATGCTAGTACATTCAAGGTTAATGCACATAAGGCACAGAAACACAAAAGTTTCACATAAATGGAAAGGAGCCAAGCATATAGCAGCTATTTAAGAGATGGGCCTGTAATATCAATAGCAGTAGCAGTAGAGTCGTCCCTGTATCTAGACTGTATAACAAAGCCATTATGAAGCGGAATAAATGTCTATGTATATCTTCATGTCAGTAGAATATAATTGTAAATCAGACAAACTGTTTCTGGAGTTGTACAACACACTGACTATATTTAACTTGAAACACTTGCATTATGTCTGGATCAAAGGAGTTAAGGTAAAAGAAAATGGATTTTAATTAATTCTGAGATTTTAAGATACTTAACAACAGCAGTTGACATAAGAAATGAACTCTGAACAAAAAGCAAACACACCAAGTTAATTGAGTGATGTCAATCAACTGAATAGCATGTCTTCAGTTTGTGGGAAAAAGCCAGAATCCCCAGAGGAAACTCATATAACATGTGGAGAACATGCAATCTGAAAATCACCTCCTGTCTTCTTCTAGATAAGAGACTCTAATGAAAGGGCAAGGTAGGAAGGGACACGCACAGAACATTAATTTGAAATTGTTGTATTACAGATACAGGTGTTTTTCCCTTGACTTGTACATACTTTCTGTTTTACTGTTAATTTTTTTTATGTGTGAGTGTGAAATATTTTCATGTTATATTATTTATATTAGTTTAGTTTATTGTTTGTTAATTATGCACTTTCAGTTTAAATGTACTTACATCCTCTGTTTTCTGCTGGTGGCAAACCAAGAGGCACAGCCACCATGACGTGATTACTCCTGTGACCTCACTCAGGTAGTAGTGCATTGAGTTTAGTGAAGTTGTGAATTAAGTTTAGCAAAGTGTTTGAAAGTATTGCATTTTCTTTGATTTTGATCTTCTGGCTTTTGACTATTTCTGCTCTCATTGTTGGATAATTCTATTGGATTGTGTTTTGGGACTTTGCTTCATGGGATTACCTTTTTGGGCAACTCCTTTTTGCTCTTTTTTGAGCAATTTGTGATATTTTTTTTCCTTTTGGATAAATATATTCATTTATAAAGATTCATTGTTTGAATTGTCTTAATAAAACCTCAGATTTTCACAGTTACTCTTTTTTTTCTGGTTTCTAGTGTTTGGTATTTTAAAACTTCAAAGTATTCTTTAAACTTTAAATGCCAGTTCCCATGTCTGAGCCTAGCTGAGCAGATGGGGAATAGCTGGTTTGGGATGAGCTTCTACTGGGCTGGCCGTTGAAGGTCCTGGGGCATCATGTATACATTTTTCGCACAAAAATATTGCATACAACCGTTTCCACGCTCACATTGCAATGTATAAAAAATAAACTTGCCTAAAGCCACGCATATTGTCATGCCAGCTCATACCATTGCTTATGCAAGTTTTCAGCTCGGTTTTGCAAACTGGCGGCACCCAGCATCAAAGCAGTGCTCCTGTTCCTGTGTGGTTTCCCTTTATTTGTTAGATTCACATCCCTGACAAGGCTTTATCAAATACACTGAAATTAACCTCATATCATTTTTTAGTTGAAGGCACCTGATTGTAATCAACCTGTAACAATATAATGGTGCACAGAATGGCCAAGCTATTCCAAATACCATAGCTGCTTTAGCATTGTTACTCTCATTGCACCACTTAGAGTATTTTAACCGACTATATCTGAGTGTGGAATCACAGCTATCCAACAGCTGATCGGAAAGCTCTATGGCAGATTGTGTCAAGAATGGAGGGAATTATTGGGACAGAGCTTCTAGCATATGTTGCCTCAGCCATGTGCACAATCTATTTGAACTTGCCATTCGGCAAACGCTTCAGAAGATTTCCTGTAAGGACCTCGTGGTTCAAAAACAGTTTCATCCCAAGAGCTATAAGCACACTCAATCAGTCCATCAAGTGCTCCTGGTAGAACTGTTTGTACTTATAATTATAATTACCTCACTGTAAACTTGCACCACAGTTGTAATATTGTACAACCTGAGCAACTTATGCTTTCATATAGTATATTTTTCATTATTTTTTATTGTATTATTATTATTGTTGTTGTTGTTATTTTACCATTTTATAGGAAAACAAGTTTATGGAGGATTTACATATTTAATCTCATTGTACTATACAATAACAATAAAGGAATTCAATTCAATTCAATAGAAGAGAGTGCATATGTCGATTTAGATTTCCAAGTGCTATCTTCTATAATAATCTTTATATTATTTTATTTATTTATTATATTATAATCTTTTTTAAGATGAAATGCAGTATAGATATTGCATTATACAGATAAATTTTAAATTCATTTAAATAATGTATACTGTTAATAATTAAATGTGTGGACACGGTGGACAGCGGTAGTAATGAACTGGCGGGGATTGTTCAGGGATTGTTCCTGCCTTGCAGTGTATGCTTGCTGGGACTGGCGATCCTGGATGGATAGATGGATGGAATAATTAAACATTTACTACAAAGATATTTCAATGTTCCTTAAACGTTTTGAAGAATCGGCGTTCTAGGCTTACAGGTGGATTAAGATTTATTAAAGAGCTGATTGTGTGGCGATTGGTTACTTGGAGAAATAAAAGGAATGACAGGAATTGGGGGTTAGTATGTTTTACAGAGACAGTACTGCTGCATTAAATTATTTTATCAAGGGTCGTGCAAGGCACAGCAAGCATCTTGCAGAACGTAGGAACAATCTCTGGATTGGATGCCAGCTCGTCGCTACCACCTGTGCCAACGTGTCCCCATGTTTAATATATGCTTTAATTCCTATCATCATGAAAATGATATCAAGTATACATCTTAGTATTTAAACGGTTCAGATAGCTGTATTATCATGAATTTAATGTATTCTGTGTCCTGTCGGCATAAGAGAAAGCCCATTTAAGAAGCACATAGTGATTCACACACATAGAGTACATAGAATAACGCATACGATACGAAGCATTTAACATGCTACTTTAGTTACAATGGGATTTGAGAAACTAGTAAATGATTTTAAGATGAAGTTTAAGATGTTCTACTTTAATGACAAAATAAACTATGTGATTACTGTGGAAATGTCTACCTTTTTTTCCACTTTCTCCATGTTTTTTTCTTTTCTCTTCTCTATGCCCTAATACGATTCCATATAACACTCAGACGGTGGGCTACGACTTGCCTTTTCACAGTGACTTTGATATCTGACCACTTCTTTTTTATTTGGAGCACTGTGCGATTTTCTGAACTTGAACTTTCCAGTTTCTCCACCACTGTATGTCACTCAGTCAATTTTATTTTGTTGTTTATACAACTGCTTAAACCAACAAATAGTACATTTTTCCATGCCTCCACTTGGTATTCGCTGATATTAATTTTTCCCTGTGCTTTTGCTATTGTCTTTTCACAGAACAATGAACTTAAGAGGCTATTTATGTTGATCTGCATATTCAAAAAGGCATAATTCTGGGAGGTGTTCTCCCCGTGTCTGCGTGGGTTTCCTCCCACAGTCCAAAGAAATGCAGGTTAGGTGGATTGGCGATTCTAAATTGGCCCTAGTGTGTGCTTGGTCTGTGGGTGTGTTTGTGTGTGTCCTGCGTTGGGTTGGCACCCTGCCCGGGATTGGTTTCTGCCTTGTGCCCTGTGTTGGCTGGGATTGGCTCCAGCAGGCCCCCGTGACCCTGTGTTCGGATTCAGCGGGTTGGAAAATGGATGGATGGATGGATAATTCTGGGAGGAGTGCACATGCGTTACATTTTACACTGACTGGGATTTATGTAGCGGAAGAATGTGAAAGTTGGCATACGCACAGATTTATTCATCTGGATTTTGGTATGCGTATGCACATTTCTGTTTTTGTCCGTACGCCAAAATTCTACACACTGTGTTATACATGAGGCCGCTGATCTGCTTTCATGGCACTTTTGGAGGCATTAGACCTATTTTTGTATGGCCCTGACTCCTGCACACGACATAAATGGTGTTTTACTTTAAAATTAATTGCATATATTTTTAAATAGCATACTTAAAGGCAACATCCCGTAAGCGTGTTAAAATCTGAATTACAAACGTGAATGCGTTTGTCTTTTTGAGGTATCTTGAAACCTTATTTATATTGTGGAGACTGGCCCGGACTCAGACAGGCAGACACCGAAGGTTCAAAACCACACACACGTTTATTCATAATTATTTACAAAATACCGCACACAAATTCCAGTGCCCCGGCACCAATCACCCTTCAGTCCAGGCTTCTCTTTCCAATGCCTTTAGATAGGTAGATAGATAGATAGATAGATAGATAGATAGATAGATAGATAGATAGATAGATAGATAGATAGATAGATAGATAGATAGATAGATAGATAGATAGATAGATAGATAGATAGATAGATAGATAGATAGATAGATAGATAGATAGATAGATAGATACTTTATTAATCCCAGGGGGAAATTCACATACTCCAGCAGCAAAAAATATTAAATTAAAGAGTAATAAAAAATGCAGGTAAAAACAGACAATAACTTGAATAATGTTCAACGTTTACCCCCTCTGGTGGAATTGAAGAGTCGCATAGTTTGGGGGAGGAATGATCTTCTCAGTCTGTCAGTGGAGCAGGACAGTGACAGCAGTCTGTCGCTGAAACTGCTCCTCTGTCTGGAGATGACACTGTTTAATGGATGTAGTGGATTCTCCATAATTGATAGGAGCCTGCTGAGTGCCCGTTGCTCAGCTACGGATGTCAAACTGTCCAGCTCTATGCCAACAATAGAGCCTGCCTTGCTCACAAGTTTGTACAGGCGTGAGGCATCCTTCTTCTTAATGCTGCCTCCCCAGCACACCACTGCGTAGAAGAGGGTGCTCACCACAACTGTCTGATAGAACATCTGCAGCATCTTACTGCAGATGTTGAAGGATGCAAGTCTTCTAAGGAAGTACAGGCGGCTCTGTCCTTTCTTGCACAGAGAATCAGTATTGGCAGTCCAGTCCAATTTATCGTCCAGCTGCACTCCCAGGTATTTATAGGTCTGCACCCTCTGCACACAGTCACCTCTGATGATCACGGGGTCCATGAGGGGCCTGGGTCTCCTAAAATCCACCACCAGTTCCTTGGTTTTGCTGGTGTTAAGTTGTAGATGGTTTAAGTCGCACCATTTAACAAAGTCCTTGATGATGTTTCTATACTCCTCCTCCTGCCCACTCCTGATGCAGCCCACGATAGCAGTGTCGTCAGCAAACTTTTGCACGTGGCAGGACTCCGAGTTATATTGGAAGTCCGATGTATATAGGCTGAACAGGACCGGAGAAAGTACAGTCCCCTGCGGTGCTCCTGTGTTGCTGACCACAATGTCAGATTACTCATCTTGACCGCCTCCACTCCTCTTCTCTGAGCTCCGTCTTCTACGACCCGACTACAGCCATCAAATGGAGGGAGGCAGCCCCCTTTATCCTCACCCGGACGTGCTCCAGGTGCCTCCCAACGAGCTTCTGCTGGCACTCCCTGGTGTGGCGGAAGTGCTGGCTGTGCACCCGGAAGCACTCTGGGTGTCCCTGGTCTTCATCCCAGGGCTCTTCAGGCATCTGGGTGCCCCCTGGCAGTGACCACGGGCCCCTATAGGGTTGAGCTTCCATGCTCCTTTCTCATGGTCCCCATAGCCACCAGGGCGGTCACCCCCTCATGGTCTGGAGGAGGCATAATCCCTCCTTCGGTCCTTCTGGGCATCCCGGCTGGGTACTGTCTCCAGCCGCTCACCACTATATATTACAATTATATACAAACACATTTTTTGTATACGTAAAAGGGCAGTGTCATGCTAGCAATGACACAACACTATGGTGGTTAAGGCCACAGTCAGTGACGAGGGAAAAACAATAAATCCTAACAGCCTCTTCCTTTCACACACAGTCCATAGGATGGAGCACACTGGCATTGCTTCTATCTTGGGCTTGAAGAACCTGCCGGTTCCACCTAGCTGGCTACGTAACCAATATTGTTACTAGAAGTCAGCATTCATATATGAACCAGAAAGAGAGAGAAAGAGATGAGCTACAGAGAGCATAAAAGAGAGCATCACTGGGACTTTGAACAGATACATGCAAAGTCCACGAATAATAGACTGACAACTTTTTTTTCCCCAACCTTTTTAGTTTCATTAAATGGGGTACTGGCAAGTCCCCAGAATGTTATGTTCTTCCTGTTTTGTATTTTGATTTACACCCGATATACTGTAGTATTATAATTTAAAAGGGCCATTGAGTAAAATAGGTTACTATTTAGTCTAATGAAGAAGTTGATATAGATGTCAAGGCTAATTCATTCATTCAAAAATGTAAAATAAACTGCAACAGACTACTTAGACAATCAAATTACTATTAATTTTTGAGAAACAGGGTTGTTGATTCATATCAAGAAACATAAACCAAACAGAGTAGCACTGCATTCACTCTTTTCAACCCTGTCTACTCCAAACCAGGATTGAATTGAGGCTATCTTACAAGGTCATTAAAGGGCACACTTGAGCATCCACCATTGTCAACAACACACTAGGTCAATTTAGAGTTGCCAGACAAAGCCATTTAAGGAAAATGATCGTTACTGGGAGAGGCAGTACTCAGAGAAAACATTTCAGGGAGATTTCAAGGAGACACTACCCAGCGGGCATTTGGATGGGAAACAATAGTACTCAAGCAGCTAACCACTAAGTTGCTCTGCTAACTGAGTAGTATGACTGTATATACTTAAATGTAGTGACTGTTATTTGTTTAGTCACATTTGTAATTAAATTAAGAATCAGAATGGTAAATTTAACAAGGTCATGTCCTACATTCTGAGAAGAAGTCATTGTTTCAGATAAGCAGAAGCCACATATGGTAACTTGAAAAGTAATCACAAATGGGTAGGTAGGTAGGTAGGTAGGTAGGTAGGTAGGTAGGTAGGTAGGTAGGTAGGTAGGTAGGTAGGTAGGTAGAAGACTGAAGCCCATCTCAGATTGCTATGATTTTTTTTCTATTACAGTTAATAAGAATAAAAGATAATTTCACATACTAAACTTATTTAATGAGTTAGAAAATGGACCACCTATTAAAGACAAATACATAGTCTTCTGATCTGTTAACGGTGACAATTTGAAAACCATAGAAACTGACGTGACTCCACAAATTACAGTTTAATATCAGAACAGTGAGATTAACAAAGCATTGGCAGAGCCCAGGTAATTACATGCAGTGAAAGTATAACATGATTTATTGCCTTAGATCAGTAAAATCAGACTGGAAATAGATTTTTAGATTGGAGTATATCTTTGAGTATTGCTTGAGAAGACAAGGGGAATGTTCAACAAATAAAGGCTATTATTACAATCAAGAATATATAACAGAAGAGCTGTGAAGGTTAAAACCCTTCTTGTAACGGGCAGCTTAAAAGAAAAGAAAAGCTATTTTTTGTCTTATAAACTGTTAACAGCTGAGTATTGCAAATATCTCTTAAACATTCTTTTTCCCTAAGACATCCTCCTCTTGTTACATGGGTCCAGTCAGAAGTCACCAAAGCGATTAGAGAGTCCTGCATTTAAGCCTTTTCTTCTCATAAACCGTTGAAAATAATGGCACTGTTGCTGAGGTCAGAGTAAACGATAATCAGATGAAGACAAAAGGTGAAAGAATCATTTCTCATAATTATAATCTCCTGTCCCCACAGAAAAAATAAAAGTTCCATTTATATCAGAATAATAATAGGGGTTGTCACATTCATAACCTGCTTCCCATTGTCATCTGTAAGCAAGAGGCTTATTCAGGGCATGCGTTACTCCTGGTGACAATAGCTATGCCTTCTAAGACACTGGCAGTCCTTCATTATAAAAGAAATCACTTTGTATTGAGTTATGTGGCGTATTTATCTATACAGGCAATTCTAGCCTAAATAAACCCCATTTTTGCTTTAACTTAAGGCTTAGAAAGAAATGCATATAAGTAAATTGCTGTTTGAAATGTTTAACATATTCTGTAATTTATTATTAATGGCAATAAAAATACCTTAATATACAGCGTTCAAAAATAGTATCAAACAAATTGTCATTAAAGCACACAGTTTACTTTAAAATGTCTGATCTGGACACGTCTTTAAGTGTAACCATACAGTATCAGTTACAGGATAAAGGTTTCTTTTCATTATTTGAACAGGTAATGATCTGCACTGTTTTCTTTTATTCTTATTTTCTGTGATAAAGGAAAATCCCCACTGTGCCAGACTGGATGTTGACACGCATGTCAGTTTAGCTGCCAGATTGCTTCCTTTACTATAGAGCCAAATGTCTGTCACCGAGATCTCAGTGGACTGAGAGGCTGGGGGTCTGCAGTTGCTATGTCTCTCCCTAGGCATTAAACCTCTGTCTAGACTGTCATTCCTCACTTGACAGCTCAGGTAGGTGATGTTATCATTTGATCAAACACTATTTCACCACTGGGGCCAGGTGCCATTCTTCAGGGAGGCCTGTTAAAGCTTTTGGAAGATGTATTTCTCATGTTTCACTTAACATTCTCTCACCTAGTGGTATTAAGAGAAAAATAAAAGCTGATAAGGTTTTCCCTGAGAACTACTTTTTTATTCCCCTTTAGGACTACAAAAGTGGAGATCTTTCAATAAATGTCAGAACCGACATTTCTTTATAAATAACTTCCTCCTGTTTCTTATGTTTTGGTGTATGGACATAATTTCCTTTTCTTGGAAAGGAAAGGGATGCTATTAGTATTATTATTATTATTAGTAACCCTTTAATGGTGTTTTTTAAAATATTTGTGAAAGTGGTATAACATAATCCAATCTCATGAAGACATAAATCTTTTCTCTATTAAAATGCTATTACATCAAAAGTTTTTCAGCATAACCTAAAAATTATGTTTCAGAGCCTCCATTCACTAATAATTTATGAAGTATATAGTCTTAATTTAATTAGTTGTCTGATGTAATCACATTCAAATAGGGAAAGAGAAGCTTGTAATGAAAGGATCATTTAAAAATCCATACATCCATATTTCTGAGTGAAGTATTGAACGATAAGACAATTACAAGCTTCATTTTAAAATTGCAAGTCCTGATACCAAACAATCACGGAATAAAAATGTGCTCACATGAATTATTTTTTCTTTAACTGTATGGTGTAAGCAAATTTCATGAGTTTTTTAGAATTATTTTTTTTTCAGTGTTTATTTTATTACTCTAAGTAAAATTGATTAGATAAAGAGTAGAGTTTTAATTAGGAGATGGAAATGGAAACGGTTACAGGACTCAGATATTAAAACTTGTTTTCATTTAGTGTCTCTAAGAAAAGGTCAAGCCCTCTTTGACAAAATGGATGCCTACATTTTCTAAATATTAAGCTTTCAAGCACTTTATGCAAACCACTCTCACAAATTTTTTATCTATATGATAATGTCATGTCATAAGGTATCAGTTCTGTTCTACTCTGAGCTTCATTATAACACCTGTGTAAAATTTTACAAGAAATGTTATTTTTAGTGTCATTTGAAAACAACATTAATGTAACATTCCTACATTAACTTAAAGTAATTAAGAGTTGCAGGGGCTGAAGCCTATAATGGCAGCACCAACCACAAAGGAACCAATCTTAGACATGACAACCATTTATCACAGAACAAATTCTGTCAAGCAAGGATGGCCGAAAAATCAGCATTCAATGTAACCAGCACACATCTGGAATGAAAGTAAAAAAAGGCCCAGAGAAAATTCCTTCCATTGTTACAAACCTTAGCCCAAATTCTCGTCAAGTGGAACTTATATTTGCATTAGTCTGCGCTCTTGTCATTAATGGTTTGTTTTTAAAATGGATGATTTTTTTTTTTCCTTTCCAACTTCTACTTAATACATTTCTGAAATTCTGGGTCAATGGAACAACTACCATAAAGTAGAGATACAAATATTTCAGTTTTAAAATAACAGATACACAGGGTGGTAAAAGTTTATATTTACAGTACCTTTAATAAGTTATAAAGGTTACCATTTAAAGGTTCACTTTAACATCAGAGAGTTATTGATTGCAGAATTGTATTTTTACATCCAAAACAAATACCACTCTCTCCAGACTCAAGGATGTAAACTCAGGTCCTGGAGGTTTTATTTCCAGCCACTATATCAATTAGAAACAAGTTCCTACCTGTTAATAGAACATACTTTATTTGCCATAAGTGTAAATTGCTTATTTTATCAGATTCAAAAACCTTATTTTTTAAAAAATTTTATTCCTTTACCAGAAGCTAAATAATAATGAGATACAAACCAAGCTAAGATGACTGGCTTAAACACCATTCATTAGAAACCAGATTTTGCTGTTAACGCAACACAGTTTTTAATTTGCTGGCTTCTCATGCTGCCACTCCAGACATACCCAAAACTGTGGATTGTCTTCTTTTCAAAATGTTTTCTGAAACCCTGGACATGGCATTAGTCTGATGCAGGGCCCACTCATACTTGTACATACATCAAAGCAAGGGCAATATCGAATTACAATGGCAGTTAACCTAACATGCAAATCCTTAGGATGTGGTAGGAAAACCTATAGAAAACCTTAGAACCCATACAAACATGTGAAGAGCATACTAACTTCATAACTTTTGGGTGGGAGATGTAAGCCCAGGAAATTGGATCCATATGGCAGCAGTGATAAACAGTGCCCCCAATGTGCTACCCCTTTGATTTTTATGCAATGATTACAAGAAAGCAGAATAAACATAATGCCAAAATAATAAATACAGTAAACATAAAAGTACCTTGTTGAATTTACGAGGGGGAGTCAAGGTAAAGTTAGAAAACAGGATTTATTAGAAAGTGGAACGAACCTTAACAAAACTGATAATGTCATTACTCAATGTAGTCTCCACTCTCCTCAATGCAGTTGTGCCACTTGCTAGGATTCCAGCAGAATGAAAGGTTTTGTCTTGTCCTCGCAACCACTCGTGAACTGCTTTCTTCACATCATCATCAGTCTTCAACGACCACCCAGATGTTTTTTTAGAGGTCCAAAAAGGTGGAAATCATACATTGCCAAATTTGTTGAATAAGGAGGATGTGGCAATACCTCAAACTGCAGCATCAAAGCCAGATCTGCCAGGCTGCAGGAGAGTTTTTACCCCCAAGCTGTTAAATTCCTTAACACCAGGCTGCCCCCTGGGATCTTCCACATGGCCTCAACCACCTCTAAAAACAGAACTTTTATACATGCGAGCCACTTCCCTGCAAAGACGAGTGTGCATGTAGAAAAGAACTGAAAATCTCATACTGATCTTTAAGTATTTTGACACTTTTGATATCCTTCTGCTGTGAAACATTCTGACCTGTCATTGTTTACACATGTCTTAAACAACTATTATCATACACTGATAATTTCTGTATTATCTATATCTATTATGTATTATTTATTTATTATATTACATATCTTACACATCAATATTGCTGCTACTTCTTTGTCTTGTCTTTGCACAATGTCTTGTCTTGTTTGTGTTTTAATTTTAAATTTAAATTTTAATTCTATTTCTAATTTATTATTTGCACGTCATGTTGTTACACTGTGGACCCTGAGCTTCGCAGTTTCGTCTATCTGTATACTTGTATATGATTGAGATTACAATAAAGTTCACTTTGACTTTGACTTCTCCAGACAAGCCTTGGTGTTCTTAGCAGTGTGTGGGCAGGCATTGTCTTGCAGCAAAAGGACTCCTTGAGATAGCAGTCCCTACCGCTGGGATCGAATAGCAGGCTTCACATTAGTCTCCAGCAAGTCACAGTAACTTGCACTAGTGTCTGTAGTACCCCTCGGCATGTTGTGTTTGACAATAACTTGGGTGCATTTTCTAACTTTAGCTTGACTCCCCCTCATAGTAACCTCCTTGAAATGTATACACATTTATGATTTATATATAATACTAGCCAAAGAACTCATCGCTGCCATGGTATATTTGTAGAATAGGCTTTGGAAAGTAAGTAAAGGTTTAAGTGCTTTTTAAACGGTGACTCTGTTGTTATTGCCAGCTGTCTCATTTGTCTTCCACATTGCCTCTCTATCAATGTCTCTGCTCACACAAGTCAAGAATTTGTTCTTTTTGGGTCACTCCCTGCTGGTTTGTAACCATGAAAGCTGTCATGTCTGACTCATCCCCTTCTTTCAAAGTGTACTGTTTGTTTTGCTTAAATTATGAAGGTAAGCCGACAAAGCAGTAGTTAAACAACATCCCTTTGATTTTCTTTTCTGTTGTGCTGCACATCCACTCTCAATCAAGCTTCACCCAACACCCCCATACAAAAGTGCATGATACTCCTTTTTATATTACAGTAGGTAGATAGAAGCAGCATGCAGCATTGCCCAGGTAAGTAATGGCAAGTTCTGGTCAGTTTGTCGGGAACGGTCCAACAGCAGAACCACAGCACGATACCAGCTATGCCAACATGGCACCACTGCACATTCGTACTACATGTTAACATGCTAACTACACTAATTCCTAACTTTAACTTACCCCAATCTTAACCGTTCATACTACATGCTAACTACACTAACTCCTAACCTTAACAACAATAACCCCTAACCTTAACTCACCCCTAATCTTAACCGGTTATACTAGATGCCAACTACACGAACGCCTAACTTTGATAAGGTAGGTATGTTGCTACGGTTCTTCAGTTGTACCCTTATTGACAAAATGACCACATGCTGCTTGTATCTACTGTAATGTAAAAAAGGGTATCTTGCACTTTGCAAGATAAAATAACAACTTTGCATTTGTAAGAAGATATAAAATAAGTGATTCTGACCTTTTTAGTAGCATGACTATAAATCTTCATTTTATTTAGCTATATGATATAAGTGTGGTCTCACTGATGAATAACAAGACCACTGACAAGTTATTAATTGTCTGAATTTAGGATAATATAATTCTTACTTTGACTTGCTGTCTCATATTGCTTACTTTTGCAGTACAATTTCCTCATCAAGGCACTGTACAAAAGAAAGGGTTTAAGAGCCCTTTTTTGACATTATTGTTAAGCTTGCCACTTACAACAACATTCCAATATTGTTTGATATGCCTGATTTTTCTTCAAAATAAACAGGTTAAGGTGAAATAAAGTTTGTTTTTATCACACTGAAAGAACTGTGTGTTTACTGACATTAGCAGTCACCGAGGGGGTTAGGTGTCTCTTTCCAAGCTTATCCCAGGACCTGCAAGGATGCAAAGGGATGCCTTTGAGCAGGGTTCACTCTGGTGGAAAACTGGGTGAAGCCTAAGAAAATGTGAATGACTGTAAGCCATAGACCGAGATGCCCCAGAAGACTGTCACTGTTGAGGTTTTCTGGGATAAGTTTTGCAGGGTATGCATTTAGCACAAGGTTAATTTATTATTATCAGATAGTGTATAATTTAAGGTCAATTCTTGTCCACTGTCATGCATGTGCATCAGATGGTCACCTTCCGGGGCATAACTGAGGTAAACACTATCACCCTGGAACATCAGGGGGTGCGATCACTGACTCTTTTGTCTCTTTTTTCACCCATATCTCCTAGAAGACGTCCATTGAGGGCAACTGACCCCACCCCTTCTGGTCCACAAGCTATAAAAGCAAGACACTCCTAGAAGGAGGCTTCTCAATCGGGACATGAGCCACCCATGCTATGGTGCCTGTCCACTCTACAGAGCTTCAAAAATACAGCCTACAGATACAGTTTTCTTTTCTTTATTTACTGTGCCATCAAGCACTTTTAATTTGAGCCATCTTATTATTTTGAGGAAACGGGGTGGCCAGGTTGGCACCTCAGCATTTCATTTTGACTCCTACTTTACCTTTGACTGACAACACCACTAAAACTAAAAGAACCTAAAGGGCTTACACAATGCCATTTGTGAAAAGTAACATAGACATAGAAGGTAAAAGTAATTCACTATCCTACATTTATTTATGATTCATGATAAAAAATGAGTGCACAAGGGAAGTACTTACTGTAGATGAAGTATAGCCACTTACCCATTTTCCTCTTTTCTCCCCACAACACAGGAATAATCCAAAGAAACGACTACCGTAGTAATTCTAACTCTGACCATGCTTCTTCACATTTAATGACTTAAATACTCTGCGCCACAAAGAACTAGTAATCTTTGTAACTAACTTGCTGGAAGGAGGGCTGGTCAACCTATCAGTTGTTTTTTTCTACATTTTTCCCAACTCAGCCTGTTGCGTGGGGTTACCTGCAGTACCCTATCCCTCTTAGATTGCGTAATTGTCCTTTATTGTTACAGTTTTTTTTTCCAAATTACTCTATCATATCTTCAAAATAGTAAAAATTAGAGAATCAGTTCCTCACTTGCTTTCAGATTATCAGATAAATGACTAATGTTTCACAAGTGAAAGAACATACAATGTCACATCCAGAACCTGAACTTCCAGAAAGATTGGACACAGACTTCTGATCAAAGATAACATAGTGCAACCTGAGGCTTTGATTTCAACATTATATAAAAAATAAAATAAACAGGCATTCTGGTTACTTTTAATTGATACACCTTTATTAATATTATAAAATTGTTATTTTTATTATCTGTCAATCCATTATTATTCATAATCTTGGGTACAGCAATTATCCTACCATCAGGTAACTCATTTTAATTTTAAATTTAATTTTTTCTTGAAATATTTCTACATAAATTAACAATCATCATGATTGCCTTGAAAGACGCTGAAGTCTAAGGTATTTTTGCTTAATTTCTTGTGTACTGTAGCCTCAAGTGAAATTTTCTTATACAATATTCTTTATGTACAATGCTGGCTAATCTGGAATGCAAATGGAAATCAATAAATGTACATTTAAAATTCTGATTAATACATAATAGGTAGCTGTTTTTTATTGGTACAATTCACCTTTTCTGTCAGGAAAAATGCAGATCCTTTTTCTTTCCTTAATTCTTGGCATTGTAGATGTCAAGTTTAAATGATTAGTCATTTCTGGGCTTTACTTCATTAGACAGCTTCATGATAAAACACCAATACTGTATACAGAATGGCATATTTCTGAAGGTAAAGGAGAAAAAGGCCAAGTTAATGTTAGGATTATAACAACAAACTAAATGAAGGGGATAGGTGCTGCCTCAAAGCGACACTGAATTAGATTACACTGGTTTGAGAATGTTATGTTATTTTATGTTATCTACTATATAATAAAACATTAAGGTCTGTATGTGCAGTCCCTCAGAACAATCTGATTAGTTAGTTTCGATTGGTCAGTTTGGCTTGGGTGATGCAACGAAAAAGGAAGTGTGAGCATGAGACTCACAAGTTGGAGTAAAGGCACACGTTGAGGGAGTTGCCTTCAAAAATTGAAAGAATAAAATCGGAGGTGAGAAAAGCTCCTTGAAAATAATGACAGAGTCTGAGCACCAGGCTTTACGGTAACATGCTCATAAAAGGGAGCTCTAGTGAAGAGTCATTCAGACACATGAGAATATAGAGGAAAGGTGCTAAAAGTACACGTAAGGATAGATAGAGATAGCAATTTTTTTTAAATGATTCCATTAACTGTCTTTTACAGGTACCATGGCTAGTGTTAAATAAATTACCTGCCCTGCAATGAACTGATCCACTATTCAGGGGTGGTTCCCTCCTCGTTCCTGGTGTTGTTAGTACAGTATAATGGAAAAGCGGTTTAAAAAAAACGATGGATAGAAAGAATGTTATTTTACACCACCAGTTTATGCAAATACAGTTTTTGATTAATATAAAGGAAATATTTTGTTCCACATTAATCGATTATACTAACGGAAAAATATGTATACATAGTCATACATGTAATGGCAATTCTAAATAGGTCCATTAAAAGATTGTAATAGTTGCACACATTAGTGTGACCTGGGATAGACTTATTTGTCCACTGAGACTATATGCTGTTTTGGAGGTAGCAGTAAAAATTGTGATGCAGGAAATGCATTGTTCAATTTAACAAATGCACAACTTAATTTAAAAGGAAACTCCCACTGCATATGTAAAGAATGAAAAAGCAAATCTTTTAAGTTATGTTAACCCTAAATGGAACTGCCATCTAGTCAATGTATTCCCATTTATGGATATGGTAAATTAGAAGAGACATATCCTAATGATAAACTTTTCAATAGTATTCCTGTACAAGGTATTGTCGTTGCTACATTAAGTTAAAAGTCATATGCAACTTTTGCAGGCTTGGTCTTTTTATAGGCTCCCCTGCAGATGAAACTGATGCTGCTCATTTGCTTGGTAGAATGCCATCTCATACTGTTTGTGACTCATTATCAGGCTGATGCAACTAGTCAGTGGTGTTTCAGTATCAACAAATTGTAATAACTTCAAAAACACTACTGTTAAAGTTCTGATACATCCTAATATTGATGTAAGCTCCTCTATCTAATCTATTGCCTTCTTGTACAATGTTTTGTCTTCTGAATTTTACTACTGACTTACAACGCTCATGATTCTTTGACACCAGGTTTCTCCCTATTCCAAAGACTTACTATCACATGCATTCCCACACATTTGTACAGTCTCATAGATTTTTTTGTTAAGCATCATTAGTAGTCACAATCCAGGAGAAATGACGAAGTTGTGCTATGGAAGGAAGTGTCGCTACACAGTTTGGCTCTGAATGAGGAGCTCTACAACTCTTATCAAACCTCTAAGCGCTAGCATGTGTACAACCTGGCATTACTTCATGCTGTCGAGAAGGATGTCTGTTTAAGTCTGTGTGTGTTGTGGCATTCATGGAAAAGCACACATACGCAGGTTGCAAAAGAGGAGCCGAAAGAGAGTTAAGGTCCTGGAGGAAGTTCAGAAAGTTGCCTGAAGTGTGGCGTACATGAATGTATGCTCACAGGCACGTACACTCAAACACATTAATAAAGACATTGGGGAAACAGAGGGTCTTCCACTGAAAAAGAGGCTGCATGGGTCATTGCAACAGCATCACCAATTGCATGTGCCAGGTTGACGTGAGTTAATGATTGTCCAGGTAAATAGGCCTTGCAAATAAAACTGAGAGATGCCCAGCAAGGGTTCTCTTTTCTACATTTGGTGTTGAAGAAAGAACCGTATGGGATTGCAGTACAGAATTTCTTAGCAGCATTCTTGTATATATATATATATATATACAGTATTTATATATATATATATATATATATATATATATATATATATATATATATACAGTATTTATATATATATATATATATATATATATATATATATATATATATATATATATATACATATATACAGTATTTATATATTTATATATATATATATATATATATATATATATATATATAATATACAAACAATATATATATTGTGGCAAGCGGCTGGGGGTGGTACACCTGGAGGGACTGGAAGAAGGACTACACCTCCTCCGGACCACAAGAGGGCAGCCGCCCTGGATGGAATGGGGACCACGGGAACAAAGCTTGAAAGCTCAACCCTGTAGGGGCCCGTGGTCACCACCAGGGGGCGCCCGAATGCCTGTAGAGCCCTGGCCCTCAGCTCTGCCACACCCGGAAGTGCTGGGGGGAAGAAGACCAGGGACACCCGGAGTGCTTCCGGGTGCACAGCCGGCACTTCCGCCACACCAAGGAGTGCCGGCAGTCGATCATTGGGAGGCACCTGGAGCACATCCAGGTGGGTATAAGAGGGGCCGCTTCCCTCCATTCGATGGCTGGAGTCGGGTGGAAGAAGGACAGAGCTTGGAGGAGTGGAGGCGGTGAAGAAAGGCTTTGAGGAAAGAGGCCTGAACTTTGGGGTGATTGGTGCTGCGGCACTGGGTTGTGTGTGTCATATTTGTAAATAGTCCTGTAAATAAACTTGTTGTGGTGCATTTAATGATGTCTACCTGTCTGTGTCTGGGCTGTTTCCCACAATATATATATATTGTCACACACATGCGCAAGGGCAATTCTGAATCAGACCAGGATGTGGCAGAGTGCACTGACTCTTTTTCTCCCTTTCCTGCAGACCATTCACGGGAGATTCCACCTGGCCCTCTTGACGACACTTCCGGGTCCGAGCCTATAGAAGAAGACCTTGCCGGCTCCGGCTCCTGTGATGTCACGTTCGGGCTCGAGCCTATGGTTGAAGACCCTCATGAGCCCGACCCCTTTGACCTCACTTCTTGTCTTCCCCTTTAAAAGCCTCCACCTTTTCCCTATTCCCTCAGTTCTGTTTTGGACTTGGCTTTGTGCACAGCAGTGCTATCATTTAAAACTCAATTTGCAGCCAGGAAACCAAATATACGAATGGCTGCCCCAAACCTTGCTATGGCTCTTTGTGGAGTTTGTGACAATATATACAGTATAATATCTGGAACAACTGAAAAACTCCTTAGTTATAGATTCACTCTACTAGACAATAAGGCTTTGTTAGGAACTCCTTCCTCTGCGATGCAATGCTGGGTTGAGTTCTGACACCATTCTCTGAGTCATGCCCATTTATATGGTGGCTCTGCCAGAAGGGACATAGCAAGTTTGGGTGGAATCTGGAGAGAGGTATGCAACTTCCTCAAACTTTGGATCTGGAACGAAGTAAAGGAGAAAGACATTGTTAGTTACAGGTCACCTTTTGTCCCAGGGTGCTATTATTATCTTGGCTGAGTTGCAAGGTGGTCTCCAGGTACACATGTATGAAAACCAGTATGAGGCACTCCAGCTCCCCAAACACCCAACACATGCATTTTTGGACACAAGCACAAGAGAGTTTATTCATGGGAAACCCTTCTCTCAAAGTGTTTCCCACAGCACCAAGCACAAGTACAGAAAAAAGGACAGCAATACTTTCTCTCCTACGGTGGGCTGGCACCCTGCCCGGGATTGGTTCCTGCCTTGTGCCCTGTGTTGGCTGGGATTGGCTGCAGCAGACCCCCGTGACCCTGTGTTCGGATTCAGCGAGTTGGAAAATGGATGGATGGAATACTTTCTCTCTTCTCCTCTTCATCACTGCCTCCACTTCTCCTCTAGGCAAGCTTCATCCACCTTCCTCCCCAAATGGAGGCATCAGGCTTCTTTTATATTGCACCCGGGAGTCCTTCTGGTGGCCTGTTAACATGGTCTGGAAGCACTTCCGGGTGAGTTGGAAGCCCAACGAAGTAGGACTCTGCAGCCCCTGCAGCATCCCCTGGCAGCACCCACACAATCCTAACAGGACTGCAAACCTCAACTCCCAGCATACCCTGTGGGAATCCAAGGCACCATTGCAATCCAGGGTGGCTGCTATCTAGCGATTTGGGGGAGATCATGACCTGCACATGCTATCTCCACTGGTCGTTCCATTATGAAGGGGTCCTTGTCCGGCCATCAACCCCAATATATATAGTATATATACACAGTAGAATTTTTTCCACTGATTTTTTTTTTTATGTTTATCTACTTGTGTCATTTTTCACTTTTTCTTTTTATAATAATTCTTTTTTCTGTCCTCTTGTTTAGTGTTAATTTGGTTAGCAAATTCAATGAGTTTAGTGAGTAATTTTAGAGCAAGTAGATTAATAAGTTTATTTAGTTAGCTTTGTAGTTAACAAGGTCAGTATCATTTGTTTAGTGACTGCAAGAATGAATTTAGTAAGTTTAGTTAAGTTTAGTGTTAGTTCAGCTAGTAATTAGTGAGGTTACTGTATTTAGTTTTTTATTAGTTAGCATTTGGAATAACTTCATCCATCCATCCATCCATTTTCCAACCCGCTGAATCCAAACAGGGTCACGGGGGTCGGCTGGAGCCAATCCCAGCCAACACAGGGCACAAGGCAGGAAACAATCCTGGGCAGGGTGCCAACCCACCGCAGGACACACACAAACACACCCACACACCAAGCACACACTAGGGCCAATTTAGAATCGCCAATCCACCTAACCTGCATGTCTTTGGACTGTGGGAGGAAACCGGAGCCCCCGGAGGAAACCCACGCAGACACGGGGAGAACATGCAAACTCCACGCAGGGAGGACCCGGGAATTGAACCCAGGTCCCCAGATCACCCAACTGCGAGGCAGCAGCGCTACCCACTGCGCCACCGTGCCGCCCTGGAATAACTTTATTTCTTAAATTTAGTTATTGTTTCCTGTAGCCCCATATCAATATGCCAGTAAGAAAATGGACAAATGAACTGAATTGAAGTGAATTTTTGTTGATTTAATTAGCTTAATTAGTGTTAGTTTTGTTAGGATCAAAAGCAGCTTATGTAGTGAATGTAGATATCATTAGGTTAGTTACAGATTAGAATAATTATGAGGCAGTGCCTATTTAATAGATTCAGCTTGGAGTTTTATGTACCTGTGTTCAGTGAAGAGCAGTCACTAATGACACTGCTATCGTGGGCTGCATCAGGAATGGGCTGGAGGAGGAGCATAGGGACCTAATCGATGACTTTGTTGAATGGTGCGACTCGGGCCACCTGCACCTGGACACCGGCAGGGCCGGGGAGCTGGTGGTGGATTTTGGGAGGCCCGGACCCCTCATGGACCCAGTGATCATCAGGGGTGGCTGTGTGCGGATGGTGCAAACCTATAAATATCTGGGAGTGCAGCTGGATGATAAATTAGACTGGACTGCCAATACTGATGCGCTGTGCAAGAAAGGACAGAGCCGGTTATACTACCTTAGAAGGCTGGCGTCGTTCAACATCTGCAATAAGATGCTGCAGATGTTCTATCAGACAGTTGTGGCGAGCGCCCTCTTCTACGCAGTGGTGTGCTGGGGAGGCAGCATTAAGAGGAAAGATGCCTCACGTCTGGACAAACTGGTGAGGAAGGCAAGCTCTATTGTTGGCATGGAGCTGGACAGTTTAACATCTGTGGCATAGCGAAGGGCGCTCAGCAGGCTCCTATCAATTATGGAGAATCCACTGCATCCACTAAACAGTGTCATCTCCAGACAGAAGAGCAGCTTCAGCGACAGACTGCTGTCACTGTCCTGCTCCACTGACAGATTGAGGAGATCGTTCCTCCCCCAAACTATGCGACTCTTTAATTCCATCTGGGGGGGGGGGGGTAAACTTTAACATTTAACATTATACATAGTTGTTGTCTGTTTTTCACCTGCATTATTATCATTCTTTAATTTAATATTATTTATTGTATCAGTATGCTGCTGCTGAAGAATGTGAATTTCCCATTGGGATTAATAAAGTATCTATCTATCTATCTATCTATCTATCTATCTATCTATCTATCTATCTATCTATCTATCTATCTATCTATCTATCTATCTATCTATCTATCTATCTATCTATCTATCTATCTATCTATCTATCTATCTATCTTTATTTTGATCAGAGCTCATCACATTGATTCATTGCTGGGTTCTGTCTGTTGATTACAAAATCTCACATGTACTCCAGTTGTATTTCACACTAATATAGGAGCATATTTATATGTCTAGTGGTTATGAGGATTTAAGCAATGTCATTTCACTCTACAAAATAAGGTAGTTTCATGTAAAAAAAAGAAAATATAAAAAACAATTTGTCAAAAGCTTCAAGTTAAAAACACTTTTTAACTTTTGCATTTATGCAGATATCTCAGAAAATAACACATGTCAACATGTATACTTTATAAAAACTAATTTTAGGCCATTCTCTCAGTTTCAGAGTGTAAAGGTGACTACTCAAAGAAAGAATAAAGAACAGCAGTCATATTGTAGCTTACTTACTGACAGGGTAGCATGTTGGCTGAGTCAGGATTTCATACATTTTAAAAAGGTAGAGTGCCTATTTTTGAAGTGAAAAGTGTACCCTGGTGAGCAATGACTATGGTTCAGAGAATTTAGCCTACATGGAGGTTAAAGATGCAGACATAAAAAGTCAAAGTATGACTTAGAGACAGCAGAGCTGTCAGCTTTCTAGCTGAATTTTTATGAAAGTAATATCCAGTTTGAAGAAATGGCAAGGCAGCTGATTGACTGGCTTCATGGACAATAGTATGCCTTTATAGAGGTAGTGAGAAAAGATTCAGTGTGCACAGTGAAGCATTGAACTAATCGCACTCCATGTCCTGCCAAGAGGTTGTGCCTTTGTGTTACGATAAGCCCAGAGGGGGGAACCTAACCTACAACTCTGCCTCAGCTCAAAACAAGAAAATTCCTTTCTTCCCTAAGGCAGAGTAAAAAAAAAAAATCCTACTGCCAACAAGAAGCTCTTTTACACAGGCCAAACATTTATATTTAGTTCAATGTTTACAAATTTAAATGAACTTTATTGTCTCTGCTGTTCTTGTCAAGTTTGTAATAGTATTCTCAAAATGTACAGGCTTATATATCTGACAGATTATAATATTTATAGTAATTCTGTGACATGTATTGTAACTATTGTGCATATACTTGGACTGCCACCTACATTCAGATAATTCAACCGCACATGTATACAGTACACAGCATAAAGGCAATATTCTTTCTTATTTGGAAGGCACAAACCTAACTTTTTATGTTTAATGAAATGCCACAATAAAAAAAGCAGATAAAAAATGGTTTCACAACAAGCAGTATTGAAACAGTAACATTTAGAGAGTTAGTCCTGTTTTCCTAGTAAATTTCATCTTGTAAATGCTTTATTAGGCCACTCGTTTGCTTTTTACTTTTAAAAATTGTTCATGACATTTTGAACTTCATTATGCATAGAGATGTAGAGTAGCAAGCTACAATTTCCAATTATTTGTTTTATTCTGGAAGCACTGGGTATAAAGAAGAACCTATCCAGTCAAAGAATCAGAATCACATTTAATGGCCAAGTATGCTCACATACAAGGAAATTGGCTCAGTTTTCTTGATGACTCTTCAACTATAGTGACATGGCATACAGTACATACACACAATTGATAAGTACACACCTATGAGAAATATAAGACAAACAATGTAAACACTTGCATACAAAGTCTAAGGCATTGCTGGAAATACTGAAATATAAACTTTAAAGGACGACAAGGATGGGCGTCCTGTTCGTGATGGAGCAAGGTTCTTTTACCTGAAAGGGAGGCCAGCCCTTCAGAAGCACAAGAAGAAGGGCAGTCTGTGTCCTGCCTCAGACAGGAAGTTGTCAGAAGATGCAGGTGTCCCGGCAGAGTTGGATTGAGAAACAATACCTGGCCGGAAGATCAGTGTAATAGAAGGACTGGGGTGAGGGACAACAGGTCAGGACTACCATACATACTCTCTGACACATTAGGCAGCAGCATCCCTGGGCAGTGCTACCAGTATGGACACCCACAAGGCATGCTGGAAACTGTACTTATCAGATAAAAGATGTTACTCAACCTCATGCAGGTAGGTTGGAGTCAGTTGATGAGCTGGACAACACTCGCTTGGGAGGACTGGAGGATTAAACAAGAGAGAAAGAAAGAATTGTGCTAGACTTTGTGCTTGAGGATAACCTGGAGAGGTATTTTGTAACAACAAACCTTTTTATTAAACTTGTAAATTGTGTAGTTGTGGATCTGTTTGAGGTGCCGCAATGCCCCCTACTTGTCACAATACACATTAGCTGTATGTAAGAATATTGCAAGACATTGCAGATGGGGGTTGGCTGCCCAGACTGAGCAAGGACAGATGAATTAACCATTTGTGAGCTTGATGGCCTGTGGAAAGAAACTGCACTTATATTTTCTTATTTTGGCATATTTTAGTCTATAATGCCTGGTGTAGCAAAGATAGCCAAGAGACATCAAAGATTTTGGGCAGCCACCTATATAATATGCCCTGGCTGCAAATGGGTATTATTTTTGAGTTGTATTCAGGTTGAAGTCCTAAACAGAACTGACTTGAGTGGGAAAATATGGCGGCTTTAAAGGCCATGACAGGAAGTGACATCATTAATGGCACCAGTACCAGAAGTGACGTCTTCATGACCAGAAATGACATCATCAGTGGTGCTGGTACTGGACGTGACATCATTAGTGGCGCCGGGACCTAATGGGATTTCCTGTGGATGGTCTGCAGGGGATTGAGAGAGAAAGTTAGTGCAGCTCACCACCCCCTGGTCTGGCATGGTACTACTATTATTCAGGCCTCTAGCTGCCTTCCAATTGCATGTGTGTTGCGCTGGTAGATAGGAGAACTTCAAACACGCTGTAGCCTGGATATGAAGGGACAATGATCATTTTCCCTGGCCGCTAAGTGACTCTAGAATATTACAGGTCCTGTAAGGCAGTGGTCCCCAACCTTTTTGACAGCAAAGACCACTTTATTAGATGCAAATTTTTCCACGGACCGGTTGGTTGGGGGGGGGAGCAGTTTTATACACAATTTACATAACATTTCTATTATTATTAAAGCTATTAAGCAGTTCGCATACGTTTGCAATCTGAGATTTTTCTTCTTTTTTTGCATATAAAAAAGACATATGCTTTACATTTGCCAATCCAACAGATTGCACATCACAAACATTAACACTGCAATCTTTTTTTCGTGTCTGCCGTTTCTATAGGAGGGTGACAATGAGTTAAATTCCAATGGATGTTTTTGAAATGTTGACAAGCAATAAGCAAAAGGAATCAATGAAAACCACAGCACAACTGAGCTGCGACCACAGATCTAACTGCTCTGTGGATGATTCGTTCAAGCATTTCAAGGTCACTTCATTGTAATGAAAGCATCTGTTGAATGTACTTCGTAGTAACGTGATTTCTATAGACTCCTGTCATATGGGGAAACTGTCGGGACCATAAAAATACTTTGTTGTAATAGTCTCTCACCGCGGTCTCTCTCCTGTCTCTGCGCCGCTGCAAAGCCCCGCCCGCCAAGCGTTCTGAAAAGTCTGAGTGAGTCGCCGTTGCCGGCAGTTCTCTCGCGGCCCGGCTGTCAGACGGCTGCGGACCGGTAGTGGGCCGCGGACCGGGGGTTGGGGACCCCTGCTGTAAGGCACTGGTGCCAGTGATCTTTCCAGCAGAACTGACTATTCCCTGTAGCTTGTTCTTGTCATGTTTAGGATGAGCTTAGAACAAACTCAATGATTGCTGTGTATAAGTAAATCCACGGCTCCTGTGGTAGATAGAACTACCTTAGCTGTCACAGAAAGTACTGCTACTGTGCCTTTTTATTATGGAGTTTATGTTCTTTATCGGGTGGCACAGTGGCGCAGTGGGTAGCACTGCAGCCTCGCAGTTAGGAGACCTGGGTTCGCTTCCCGGGTTCTCCCTGTGTCTGTGTGGGTTTCTTCCAGGTGCACCGGTTTCCTCCCACAGTCTAAAGACATGCCGGTTAGGTGCATTGGCGATTCTAAATTGTCCCTGGTGTGTGTGTGTGTGCCCTGCGGTGGGCTGGCGCCCTGCCCGGGGTTTGTTTCCTGCCTTTTGCCCTGTGTACACTGGGTTTGGCTCCGGCAGAACCCCGTGACCCTGTAGTTGGGATATAGCGGGTTGGCTAATGGATGGGTGGATGGATGTTCTTTATCCATGTTAAGTCCTACATGATTACAGAGCCCAAAAATATCCACTGCTGTGTCTTTTTCATTACTGAGTCTATGTTGTTATTCCATGTCAAATCCTACCGAATTACAGAGCACTAAAACAGGAAGGTTTCCACAATGGACACCTTACTGTTAAATATGGAGAATGGTAAGGTCCACTGTCATCTCTACAGTTTTGAGTGTGTTTAGTTCCAGATTGTTCTCTGAACACCAAAGGGCCAGCTGCTCAGCCTCCCTCCTGCATGCAGACTCATCACCATTACTGATAAATCCAATGATGGTTGTGTCGTCCACAGGAGTTTTTCAGAGGGATCCTTAGAGGTGCATTCATTAGTACAGAAGAAGAAGAGCAGCAGGGAGAATACACATCCCTGGGGAACACCACTGTTGATTGTATGTGAGCTAGAAATGAGTTTCCTCCAGTTTCACCTGCTGTTACCTATTTGTCAGGAAACTTACAGGTTGAGGCAGGGACAGAAAGCTGGGTGAGTTTAGAGTGGAGGAATTCAGCTGTGATTGTATTAAATGCTGACCTGAAGTCCAGAAACAAAATCCTTGTGTAGGTCCCTGGGTTGTCAAGATATTGCAAGATGTAGCACAGACCCATATTGACTGCATCATTCTCTGACCTGTTTGCTTGGTAGGCAGACAGAAGGGGGTCCAACAGGAGAACTTTGATGAACTTCAGGCAAGCTAACACCAGTGTCTCAAGGGTTTGCATGATGACAGATGTCAAAGCAACAGGGCTGTAATTGTTTTTTCCTGTTATATGCAATTTGTTTCTGATTGTAATGATTGTGGCTTGTTTGAACCATAAGGGAACTTCACACAACACTTGTAGAAGATTTGGGTAAAGACAAAGAGCACATAAAAATAACAAATAATAAAGTAAACCTAAATATCTTTAGTATGAGGGAGGAAACTACAGAATTGGAGTCAGACAGAATGTACAAAACATACACAGACAGTGCCCAAGTTGGGAATTGAATTGAGATTGCTGGAGCTGTTAGAGGGCAGAGTACATTCCGTCAACTTAATACTGAAACTATATTTATTATAGTAACTGTTGATTGTCTTGAGGATTTGACATAAATACAATCATTGCAGTTAGGTTAAATACAACCATTCCCTACCCTGACATCCTATTCACAGCCAATCACACAGTTCTGATAATTCCCATTATTACTACTGCTACCAGTAAACGTATTTACTTTTAGTTTATAGTTTTAATTTATACGCAAACACATATACTAGCACTACATTTTTTGATCAAAATATAATCATTTGGTATTTATACTGGGGGAAATTAATATTTTCACGATTGTATAGAAACTCGTTATAATGAACTGAAAGCATGCCAAGGTGTCCATGATAAATTATCATATGATTTGGTTTTAATTCAATTAAAGCAGAATAACAGATAGTTACATGACTGACATTTGCAATCCAGTTGGCGCATAAAAAGTAACTAAAGAGTTTGTGATGAACAAGTGTGACAGTAGATCGCGCTATACCAGGGCTTAACCCAACACAGACAGATGAAGGAGTCACACTTTCAAAAGCACACCTGATTTTATTTTATTTTCTTCCCTTGTGGGAAACGTCTTCCCCATCTCCCACAAGCACAAAAAAACAGGCCAAAGCAGAAACCACTGCACAATAATTTCCTTCTCTTCTTTTCTCCTCCTCAGCAAGCTTTGTCTCCATCCTCCCGACTCTGCCTCTCTGAATGGAGTGAGCCGGCCCCTTTTTGTAATGCACCCGCATGTACTCCAGGTGCTCCCAATGACCTTCCTGTGTGGCGGAAGTGCTATATGGGCATCAGGAAACACTCTGGGTGTACCTGCTTCCTGGTCCGGCAGTACTTCCTGGTGTGGCAGAAGTGCCGCATACCACGGCTTCTGAACCATCCAGGTACCACCTGGCGGTGGCCACAGGTCCCCACAAGGTTGAGTTTCCCAGCTCTGTGGTTCCCATGCAATCCCAGAGGGCTGCCCTCTTGCGTCCCAGGGTAAGAATTGCCCCTCTCCCAGTCCCCTGCTTCTCCAGGCATCTTGGTGGGGCAAGGTCCCCGGCTGTCTATCACACAAGTTATGAGTTAAGTTACATTTATGAATTTATGCCTTTGCTCTTTAAAAAGGTTTACCAATAATATGCAAATATATTTTGTTAGAGGTTGGGCTGATGTGGCTGCACAGAATAGTTACAAGTGCACAAATAAAATTATACAGTGTAGCAGTAGAGGTTCTGATCCACCTCTTGAACCCTCAGGTACCACCGCAAACACCAGGTAAAAGTCCAAGACTCTTTTATTTTACAATAATCACGTGCACCAAGCACCCTCCACTCATATAAATCAATTCTCCAAATGCAAACACCAATCCTCCTCTCCCAGACACTTCACCACCCTACCTCGCAGCTCAGCTCAATATCTGGGCTTTCCCAGAGTCCTTTATACCCCCTGACCCAGAGGTGTTTCTGTTCCATTACCCAAAAGTCCTTATTCCTTCCGGGTCAGGGTAAACAGTCCTTATCTTCAACCCGGGAGCACGTCGTTTCTTCCTGTCATGGGATTATGACGCACTTCCAGGTTATAGGGCATATATGAGTCCACGAGCCTCCCTACAGCGACTCCTGGTGGTCCCCAAGGTATCCAGCAAGGCTGTGCATAAAAACTATATAGTCCATGAGGCCCTGCTGGAATTCGGGGCCCGTCCATGCTGTCGGGAGAACTCCTCCTGGCGGCCTGGGAGTGAGGGCCGGAAACTCTCGCCAGCCATCCATCACAACAGTTAGGTCCATAAATATTTGGACAGAGACAACTTTTTTCTAATTTTGGTTCTGTACATTACCACAATGCATTTTAAATGAAACAACTCAGATGCAGTTGAAGTGCAGACTTTCAGCTTTAATTCAGTGGGGTGAACAAAATGATTGCATAAAAATGTGAGACAACTAAAGCATTTTTTTAACACAATCCCTTCATTTCAGGGGCTCAAAAGTAATTGGACAAATTAAATAACTGGAAATAAAATGTTTATTTCTAATACTTGGTTGAAAACCCTTTGCTGGCAATGACAGCCTGAAGTCTTGAACTCATGGACATCACCAGATGCTGGGTATCCTCCTTTTTAATGCTCTGCTAGGCCTTTACTGCACCGGCTTTCAGTTGCTGTTTGTTTATGGGCCTTTCTGTCTGAAGTTTAGTCTTCAACAAGTGAAATGCATGCTCAATTGGGTTAAGATAAGGTGACTGACTTGGCCACTCAAGAATTTTCCACTTCTTTGCTTTAATAAACTCCTGGGTTGCTTTGCCTGTATGTTTTGGGTCATTGTCCATCTGTATCATCAAACACCGCCCAATCAGTTTGACTGCGTTTAGCGGATTTGAGCAGACAGTATGTCTCTGAACACCTCAGAATTCATTCGGCTGCTTCTGTCCTGTGTCACATCATCAATAAACACTAGTGTCCCAGTGCCACTGGCAGCCATGCACGCCCAAGCCATCAAACTGCCTCCACCATTTTTTACAGATGATGTGGTATGTTTTGGATAACGAGCTGTTCCACGCCTTCTCCATACTTTTTTCTTACCATCATTCTGGTAGAGGTTGATCTTGGTTTCATCTGTCCAAAGAATGTTTTTCCAGAACTGTGTTGGCTTTTTTAGATGTTCTTTAGCAAAGTCCAATCTAGCCTTTCTGTTCTTGAGGCTCATGAGTAGCTTGCACCTTGCTTTATATACCAGTCTTCTCTTTATGGTAGACTTGGATATCGATACGCCTACCCCCTGGAGAGTGTTGTTCACTTGGTTGGCTGTTGTGAAGGAGTTTCTCTTCACCATGGAAATGATTCTGCGATCATCCACCACTGTTGTCTTCCGTGGACGTCCATGTCTTTTTGCGTTGCTGAGTTCACCAGTGCTTGCTTTCTTTCTCAGGATGTACCAAACTGTAGATTTTGCCACTCGTAATATTGTAGCAATTTCTCGGATGGGTTTTTCTGTTTTCGCAGCTTAAGGATGGCTTCTTTCACCTGCATGGAGAGCTCCTTTGACCGCATGTTGTCTGTTCACAGCAAAATCTTCCACATGCAAGTACCACACCTCATATCAACTCCAGGCCTTTTATCCGCTTAATTAATAATGACATAATGACGGACTTGCCCACACCTGCCCATGAAATAGCCTTTGAGTCAATTGTCCAATTACTTTTGAGCCCCTGAAATGAAGGGATTGTGTTAAAAAATGCTTTAGTTGTCTCACATTTTTATGCAATCGTTTTGTTCACCCCACTGAATTAAAGCTGAAAGTCTGCACTTCAACTGCATCTGAGTTGTTTCATTTAAAATTCATTGTGGTAATGTACAGAACCAAAATTACAAAAATGTTGTCTCTGTCCAAATATTTATGGACCTGACTTAGGTAGTTTGGTACAATGGACTGTAAACTAAAAAATAGTTAGTTCAACACTCTCAACTTATGTTGCTCTGATTTAGAAATATTGAAACATTAACACCTGTAAGATCTCTTGGTATGTTTTTAAATGTACTAAAAAATATACACAATGTATTAGTTTGTGGAATAGAAATTTTCAGAGAAAAAACAAAAAACAATTATTTTACTCTACTTACAAAACAATGACTAACTGTTCCTATATCTCAGGTAATAGGAAGCATAATCTGAATATTAATTGCAAAAGGTATGTTAATATTTAAAAAAACAAAACAAAAAAAAGCAAAAAACACAAGCCAAATGCAATGTTATGTAGTTTTTTAAAGACTACTTTACCATCTATCATAAAGGACAGTTTCCTGGCTTCCTCTGTGGAAGAGCTGCTATTTGCAGTAGTAGTAGTGTCATTGTCATGTGTACAGTGAAATTCTTACTTGCATGTCTAAACAGCACATGACATGCAGTATAATATGAAATATATTTTTGAAAGAAAGTAAGCAGAAAGACAAACTCATTTTTAATAAAATTCAGTATCATAATTTTCTTTGTCTCAGAAGCAAAACTCAGTAAACACTTAACACTGCGCATATGTTGAAGCAATAGAAACACTGTTAAGTGTGTCTGTTTAAAAAGGGATATTTGAATATAATGTTAATTTACTTGTTTTACCCACATGTGACTGATGAGTCTTCTCTAATTATAATTCAAACTTTGAAGTACGGTAGCTATTTTAGATAAGGAAGAGTGAATTTTCAGGTAAACAAGACATATGTTTCCAGGTAAGATAGTTATACTCAATGACCCTGGCGCCGTAAACTAGTGACATATTGCATGTTGATTAGCACATGCAAGCAAGAATTTCACAATGCTCCATACATGTAACAATATTGACTCTATGAATGTAAGTGGAAAACAAATTAAAGAACGCACAATTTAACTAGACAAGGCCAAATAACCAGTTCATATCTGTGTGATATGGGAGAAAATCAGAGTCCCTGAGAAAGTCCTTGGAAGCAAAATGAAACATCCACGCAAACACTACCCAGTTCCCCAGATTATCTGTGAACATCTATATACAGCCATTTTTCCTTTCCTTTAACAAATATTACACTTGCTGCACTTAATCAGCCTGGCTGTTTTTCACCCACTACCCCAGGCTGCAACATTTTTTCCAGTGTGAATTACTTACTCTAAAAACAGTGCTTTCATTGATCCATCTAGTGCCGCCAGTCACCCAGACCTCTTGGTTCATTCACCTTTGCTCCACCCGAGCGCAGTGCTGTTGTTTTCTAATCACTTCTCTGATTGCCCTTAGATTTCAGAGTCTTTAGATTTTCCCTTCTCAACAGATCCTGTCTTCAAGTGCATTTTGCATCTGCTGTGGCCGTTGAACTGAAGCAGTCATAAAGGGATTCCTTTTTTATCAAATGCAACTAATCAGCTGTGTTCACCACGCTCCTTCAGCATCACAAGAAGAAAATGGCGACTCATTTAGGGATCTCTTGACCTACGAAGCCATGCCAGTCAACACCAGCTGAATGGTCCCTTGTGCACATGTCTGTCATGCTGTGTGATGAAAAGAATTCATTCCTGTGCTGCCTTCTTTGTTTCTGTCTGCACTTGATATCCTTTCCTCAGACGGGTTGCCCTGCAAGTTTTTTTATTCATCCGTTCTGCAAGCTTTTGAGTTCTATTCACTGAGCCATTAGCACCTGTTTATTTCTTTTATTCCCTGAAGTTTCTCGAGTGCTTTTGTGGTCCTCTTGGAGTCCCATCTCAACTAGGCCTAACATTACCCCCGACCATTGGGATACTCCACGTAGCACTATTGTCTCTCTGAAAGGATCTTTTGTCTTGGCTTCATTCCCTTTAAATTAGCTTTATCTGTTGCTTTTGGAAATGTTTCTTCTTAATATTTTTTACTGTTGCTATACTGCCTCAACTAAACTAATTCAAAGGTCAACAACCTCACTCTTTTATACCCTTCTGGATTGTTTTTTTAGTAGTATATACATTTTTTTCTCAGGGCCATTGAACAGCTCAAAAAATAACAGCCTAACTAAAGCATTTAGGAAGTAGGGCACTTAAAGTGTCCGCAGATGTCTTTGTGATTTTTATAGGTGTAGTAATTTTTTAATGTGTTTTAAGGTTCTATCACTAATCCCTTTTAGTAGTTATATTTTTATTTGTGATAAAATGCACAAATCCTTGAAAACATGTGGAGGTGTGAGGTAAACATTTCAAAAACTACCATATCAGCAGATTTACTTAACAGCTTGCCAGGGTCCTTGTGGAAAGCGTGCTATGCTGGCTTCTCTTCTTGCAGTATTTGACACCATTGTCATTCTAATGCTTGCATCCTGTTTCACATTTTCTTCTGTCTCTTCCCCCAAGTTCTGGCAGAATTTCATTGAACCCACTCTCAAATCTGTATCTTTTCAAACATGACTGCTAGGTGTAAAATAATTTGAACAGTGCTGCCTGCACAATATCCACATGCTGCTCCCAGCACTTTTAAAATTACTATGGGCTGGCCCATACCTTTTTTGTTTGCCTCTAGCGTCCTTTTCACACAACATCTCAGCCAGGTGCTTCTCTGAAATAACTATTGCACTATTTTTTTTCACATCAAGTAATATCATTGCCTTAGCCTTTGAACTTAAACTGCACCCCAGTCTATCTTATGCTCATTATATACTGAAGGAACATATTTAAGGCTTTCTGCAGAGCTCCTTGTTCAAATGATATATTTATAAATCTGCCATATACTCTTTATGGCATCCCATGAGGTGCCCACTAAGAAGACTTTCTGCATTCTGCCCCCACTGTTGTCTGAAAGCACAGAACAAATTTCAGCGCTGATACATCAGCTGCGATTCCCAAATTATTCATGTGCTTTTCATCTGACTTTTGCTTCTGTTCAAAAATGTGGTTGTTTATGTGATAATAGGCAGCCCAACAGGCTCTCCACATACCCAATATTATATTCTCCATTAGGATTTTCTGGCTAGCATTTTTGTTAACTTATTGATCTGTTACAATAAAAACACTGTAAAATGCTATGCTACTAAAGCAAAGTGCATTATGTGTTCTGTTTTCTTCTGTTTTGATAGGACAATCCTCTAGGCAAACACTTGATAGCTGAAAGCTTAGGCACGTTGGGCAGTTTCGACGTCTGCTTTCTGGTTCAAATCAGATGGTTCTTTCAATAAAATTTCACACAGAATAAAGAATAATAATTAAATACCACTCATTTCTAAAATATCTTTGAAAGTGGCTTCTGTCTCAAGGCACCCTATTTCTTGATGTGATGTCAAATAACAAATGCATTGTCAATCAATTCATTTTCAAGCTCACTCAATCCAGTTAAAATATTACAGGGAGCAGCAGTCTGTCCTGGCAGCATTGGGTGCACAGCATAAAGTTGAAATTCAAGTTTATTGGCATGTGTACGTAGAACAATGAAATAGTTACTTGCATAACTTCCACAATCACTACACTCCTAAAAATAATAGTTCTTTAATGGCATTTTATGGTTCTTTATTGGTTGTGTGGTTCATCATAGAACTATTGCTTGACAAAGCATCATTTCATTCTGGGAAGTATTCTTTGCATTTGAAGTTCGTTCTCTGAAAACATTCCTAATACTTAGAAAAAAAGCTGACATCTTTAATGTTTGGTAGGCTACATATGAGGATGCTGACAGATCAAGAAAACTTGAACATAGCCTGTGGTATTGTAAGCAAAAAGAGTTCTTTTAAAATCACAAGCCATGGAGAAATAACAAATCTATTATCTATTCATGGTTATTTATCGTATGGAGCCTGGGATCTAAATAAATAAATTTACTTTCTGGAGCCTTCATGTGAGATGGTTCTTCTATGAACCAAAAATGGTTCCCTTATGTCACTGCTCTGAAGAACCACTCTGGCACCATTATTTTTAGGAGTGTAATACAATACAAAGGTAGAGACAAGGAAAATAAACTCAGACAATAAATACAACATCGTACATTAAATGCAACATCAGCTGATACAGAAAAGAAGAACTCAAGCAGTTGTCATTGTGAGTGGATGAAAACTGTCCCTAAATCTAGTGGTGTACATGCTAATGGTGCCGTATGGAGGTGAAAGAAAAATACTTTGTAGGATGGCAGAGATCTTTAATAATACGGCTCCGTGTGATGTATTTAGAGAATGTACTGAACAGAAGAGAGCTGCACTTCAGTATTATTCTGTGCTGATGTCACTGCTGTCCTGTATTACTTTGTGGCTCTTACCTGAGAAGATGCCACACCAAGATTTAATGTAGCCAGTGAATGTGGACACCATTGTGCATTTACAGGAATTGGTGTGCACAGATGAAGGCATCTGTGTTTTTCACATAAGATGTTGAGCCTTATTAATTATCTCTGAGATGTTTTGTGCTTACTTTGGGTCATTTTAAAATACTGGCCTTAAGAAATTTAAAGATGTTGGCACTCTACAATATCCTCTCTGATGTAGATGGATATGTAGTCTTCCTCCTATGTTCTAAAATTTATGACTAACTCCACGAATTTTCTGAATTTAATGAAGAAATAGATTTGTCATGGTATCACTGTGTCAGTAGGTATATACCGTTTTCTCTATAAAGATACCTGGATTGAAGGTCATTGTGTGGGAAGTGATGCTGCCTTTCCGCACATGTTGGGGTCTGCCAGTTATGAAATTGAAAATCTAGTTGCAGAGAGGGACACTAAGTCCCATGTCAAGAGTTTAGTATGCATCTTTGATAGTATCAAATTGATAAACTCTGAACTATAGTCTATAAACAACATTCTGGTACCCATTCATCTATCTTCCAAACCCTTTTATACTGAGTAGGGTCATGAGGAATCTGAAGCCTATCACAGCAAGCATAAGGCACAAGGCAGGACAAACCCCGGACCGCTCACTAGTCCATCACAGGGTGAACACACACACACACAAATGCAGGCCAATTTAGCATTGCAAATCCTCAAAACCTGCATGACTTTGAACTGAAGCAAACCCATATGGATACAGAGAGAGAACATGTAAACTCCACACAGGGAGCACCCAGGACTGGAGTTCTAGTCCACTGGTTGATATGCCAGTGAGGGTAGCACTCTGACATAGCACTGTTTGTTATGGTGGTGTGCCAGAATGATATGGCATTATCTGAGGACTTCTGGTGACACTATTCAGTAAGCTACATTTATTGGGTCCCAGCACCAAAGCATCTAAACACAATTGTGAGTACCACTGATCTGTGGACATTAAGGCATTCCTAGTTCATTTTCTTTGGTTCGAGGGCAATCCCAAAAGTAAGGTCTCTTATTTTTTTAGAAATACAAACAACTTTATTTTCTATAATGTTTACATCATTTTAAAGGTTAAAGACTTATTTATTTTTCTACATAATCGCCATTTCGGTTGATGTATTTTTGTAGACGCTGTGGTAGTTTTAGAATGCCCATGTCACACCAGCTCGCCGCCATGTCCTTCAGGAAGCGTTGAACCTCATCTTTCACCTTTTCGTCGGAGCAGAATCGCCTTCCGGACAAATGTTCTTTCAACTTAGAGAACAGGTGGTAGTCACTGGGTGCCAAGTCCGGACTATAGGGTGGGTGGGTGATGAAGTTCCAACTGCCGATCTTTATGCATGTTTTCCTCAACCTTCACGACTGTCTCATCGGAAATTGACGGTCTCCTGCGCGAACTTCTCACTTGGCGGTAGCGTTCAACGGGAGCTCCATTTTCAAGGGCTGCCAAGCCAAGATTGAGCATCCCAGCGAAGCCGCACATGCTTGTTTGGGAGTGGAGGAAGCACCAATCACAACAGTGTGGCCAACAGCCATACGAACAGTTTCTCTACGTCCCCACCGCTTTGGAGACCTTACTTTTGGGATTGCCCTCGTATAAGGATGTCTTTTTTTAAATAGGCATCAGCTGTATTTTCTGTTAGGAAAACACCATAAATTTCTGTGAATGCCCAACCAAACTGGTCAATACACATTTTTAAAACAAATGTTAATTTGTTTAAAAATTCTCCTTATGTCATCCAGAGAAACAGAAAAGGATGAATCATGTGATGCTGTAGGGCACTCATACAGAGAGAAAGGGCTTTGTTCTCACTATCACAGTGGGCATTCAAAGCTTTATATTTATCCCAGATGGGTTATTAGTCCATCGCTGCTCATACTCATACACACATCAGCATTCAGTCGCAATGGGTCAGTTTACAGTCCCAATCTGCAATGTGGTAGAAACAACTGAGAACCTACACAAAAACCACATAAACATAAAAGGAATATGCAAATTTCACACAGACAGTGGTAAGGCAAGATTTCAGACAAAGTCTCTGTGTTTGAAAGTTAGGTATAATGGGTGGTATGGTGGTACAGTGTTTAGCAACACAGCCACATTGCTCCAAAGGGATTTAGCATGTGATTGTACAGTATGAGTTTCTCCAGGTATACTAGTTTTATACTAGTTTTTCTTTAGGCTATAGTACTGGCTTAGAAGTGTGATATAGTAGGAATTGCAGAATCATAGCTAAAATAATGTAAGATGGAGAAATATATCATCAGTGGCAATGCATCCTTCAAGACAGACAGATGTGGTAGGAAAATAGAAAGTGAGGCTATATATGTCAGAAATACAATTGAGGCTTAAAACTGAATACAAAAGAAGAGAACATGTGAAAATCACTGTGGCCTAAGTTAGTAAGAAAAATGACCAGATTCTTTTTAATTGAAACCACTGGCTATGTTAGCAGTCTGAGACACTATTTCGATAAAAGAAAAGATGACTTTAAATTAACCTATTTTCTTACTATTTTCTATTACTGTTCTGTTCTATTTTCTATTGCTATTACAATTTCACAAATATTGTTATCCTATACTTTAAATATGGGAGGCACGGTGGCGCAGTGTTAGCGCTGCAGCCTCGCAGTAAGGAGCCCTGGGTTCTCTTCCCGGGTCCTCCCTGTGTGGAGTTTACATGTTCTCCCCGTGTCTGCGTGGGTTTCCTCCCACAGTCCAAAGACATGCAGGTTAGGTGCATTGGCAATCCTAAATTGTCCCTAGTGTGTGTGCTTGATGTGTGGGTGTGTGTGTGTGTCCTGCAGTGGGCTGGCGCCCTGCCCGGGGTTTGTTCCTGCCTTGAGCCCTGTGCTGGCTGGGATTGGCACCAGCAGACCCCCATGACTCTGTGTTAGGATATAGCGGGTTGGAAAATGACTGACTGGCTGACTTTAAATATATACTTTAACAAAAATTACATTTTTAATTTTATGTTATTCTTTTGGGTTTTTTTTTCCTCTTGTCCTCAGTTGTTGAAATAAGATTCTTCTTCTTCTTTATCTCTCCCCACTTCTGTGTGGGGTCAATGTGCCTGATCAACCTTCTCCATACAGCTTGGTCCTGCACCTCCACTCAGTCAGACCCTTTTTCTTCAAATCTTCCTTTATTCTATCCATCCAACCAATTGATTTCTCTCCCCCTGTACTTCAATTTCCATCACTCTTTTGCTAACATATTCATTATCCCTCCTCATCACATGAGCATACTACTTCAACTAACTTCCTTGTTTCTTGTACCTCTGGTTGTCTCATTTCATACTATGTTCTTCTTTGTAACTCCACAAATCCATCTCAATGATCATTTTCTCCCACACTGTCTTTAACTGCCCATGTGTCAGCTCTTTACATCTTTGCTGGTCTTACTACTGTCATAAAAACCTTACTTTTAATTTTTGACTTTTGTTGTTTGATCACACAATACTCCTGATACTTTCTTCAATTGTTACAGTATGTCCACACTGCACTCTGTGAGTTTAACCCTGCATCTAGTTTTCCATTTTGGGCCACCTCTGAACCTAGATATTTAAATTTATCAACTCTTTTCAACAGCTCTTCTTGCAGAGTAACTTCTGAATCCTGACCATAATTAAACCTTATATATTCTGTCTTCTTCCTATTTATCTTCAATTGTCATTCTTCATTCTTCAGATATACTCTCCACTTCTTCCTTTCTAGTAATACACAACACAAAAAGCATGCACCAAGGTTTTTTTTTTTTTAATTCCTTGAGCCAACACATCCATAACCACACCAAACAGGTAAGGCCTTAAAGAAGACTGCTGTAACAAACCTACTATAACTGGAATCTTGTCTGCTACCTTGACAATTCTTCTAACCTGGGTTGTATCTTCCTCTTATATATCCTTGACAATCTTCAAATGCTTCATGTGTACTCCATGTTCTCTCATGCACATCCAGACCTTTTGACCAGACACCCTATTATAAGCCTTTTATAAATCAATAAACTATGTGCAAGCCAATGTGTTTTTCTTGATGCTTCTCTATGAGCTGTCTCAATGCAAAGACTGTTACTCCTCTGCCTGGCATAAAACCAAACTGCTCCATTCTTATGGTTGACTCTTCCTTAAGCCTTCTCTTTATAACCCTTTTCCAAATGTTCATTGTGTGTGATATCTTTTTTATCCCTCTATAATTTCCACAATCCAGAACAGTTCCCTTCTTCTTATAAATCATCACACTGTTGCTCCATTTTCCCCAAACTCTTCAAGACTTTATCTGGTATTTCTTTTGGTCCTATCACCCTGCCAATCTTCATTCTCTTCAGAGTCTTCTTCATTTTCTCCCTCTTTATTCTTGGTACTAGCCATTCATTTTGGGCTCTTTAGTTTTGCACTGCCCCCTTTGCCTGATTGTTTGTCTGCCTACACCTTTCTCTGTTTTCTTCTCTCCCTGATTGGAGCCATATCTTCTTTGACTCCTGCTTTGCCTTTATCACATCCTGCACCTTTCTGTGCTCATCAGCTCAGAAGTGTTCTCCTACATAAGACTTCACCTACTCTTAAGACAACTTTGCTATTTTTCCCCAACAATTCCTCTACACTCTCAAATGATTGTACTACATTTAAAGCTTTCTCCCTAAACATTTTCCAAATCCCTTTCTCTTTTAATCTCCATGACTTTTTCCTTAGTGTTGATTGCTTTGGATTTATTCTCTTTCTGATTCTGACTGATCTCCCAGTCCATCAGCACCATGTTATGCTGTGGTGTAACACTTTCTCCATATGTGACCTTACAATTCTTTATCCATTTCTGATGAGATCTCCAACACAGTATAAAGTCGATTTGGCTTTGCTTAAGGTTACCAAATTATGATATTTCAAACTTTAGTGTTGTAGTATCAAGGGCAGAAACTCTCATAGTGCTCAACAGTGCTCCTGATGTTTCATTTTCATACCATTCTCTCCTGTATGTACAATGCATTGGTCACTATTGGCTTCTATTATGAAAAAAAATTATTTTCTCCATTCTGCATGAAAAAATGAGATTAAAAAATCTTTCCTGTCCACCACTGCAAAGTATATGGGGTAAGTACCATATTCAGAAAATATAACTTTTGGGTGGAGTATTCCCTTAGACTTCACCTATTCCAAAACTTTTCAAAACACAGCATGAAGTAGTGCCTAACTAGATCTTATCTTTTCAAACAATTAACACAGAAAAAATAAAAGGGAAGTTATTGGTACATTCAGTAACAGTGATCACATCACAGTCAGATTTGAAATCATCTTTGAAAACATATAAATGCATACAAGAACATAGGATTCTAAGTTGTGAATAGTAAAATGTATAATAATAATAATAATAATAAATTAAGTAAATCATTATTGTTATTATTATTGAGAAGAGAAAACAAACAGGAAACATATCATGGGAAAAGAAAACTTTTAAAAATATATATAATTGTTGTTGCCACTTCAGAGACATCCTGATTCAGGTTTAAAATAAATATATTTATTTTATTTTTCCAAACAAAAAAAAATGAAATGACGAAGGAATTAATTGAAATAGCGCCCTGCCCGGGGTTGGTTTCCTGCCTTGCGCCCTGTGTTGGCTGGGATTGGCTCCAGCAGACCCCCATGAACAACTGAAGAGACAGCTGGGCTTCAGGTCATTAATGAGCTAAAGACAAATAAAACCCCTGAGTCTGATGGGATTTTACCAGTGGTGTTAAACAAAATGGAAGATGTTATTTATGAAATGTATTTTGGAGGTCACTTCCCATAGAAGTACCTGATGAATGAAAAGTTGCAAGGTAGGAGACAAAATTGATCCCAGTAATTGCAAACCAATAGGCCTTACTGCTATGCCTGTAATATCTGTGCAATTATGTTTTAAAATTTTCCCTTGTTTGGGATTTTGTTTTTTTATTTTTGTATTTAATTTTTGAAGTTACCATTTCAAAGTTAAACATTATTATCATCTTATTTTCTTTATTACAGGTAGGATTTGATCATGTGGCCTCAATTCATAGCATCACAGGAAATGGCAGTATAAATATGGCTGCCAGGCCATTTCTTCCTTACCCTCTGTTGGAATAAAACAATCTTCAAGCATCCTTACTGCTAGCTAGCTTTTAAACCAAGTAAGCCCTAGTATTTGTTTTGTTATGGTTTCAACATGTTTTTTGACTTTCATATTTTTCTCTTTCCTTAAACTTTGCTTGCCTGTTCTTCTGCTTTCCTGGTTCTGACTCTTTGCTCTTCCTGACTATGCTTTTTGGTTATCACTCTCAAATCCTAGTTATTCTCTATTTGTTCAGAATAAGCTCTGGGCACCTTCAAAGTGTCTGTAACAATGTCATGCAAAATTATCTAAACTATAATAAAAAAAAAATAGATTACATGAAAATAATATAGTAAACATCATTCATCATAGGGTTATGAGAGGAAGATTCTGTCCAACTGTTAGACTTTCTTGAACTGAAGTAGTAGACAAAACCAAAGCTTATTAACTAAATGGTGATACATTAATTTTGAAACTAAAAATCACTGGCACCAGATGAAAAGTTGGAAAACTAGATTTCAATTTGATTAACTGGCCCACTGACAAAAATTACATACTGACTAGCAAAAGACAGTAAGGAAAAGCCTAAAAAGGACCAGGAGGTGGTATGTGTTAGTCAATTAAACAAACTGAGGTCAAAAATTGTTGCCGCCAAAAACAGAAACCGAAATTTCAGAGTCATGAACCAGAGCAAGAAATTTGCTAACAGGAAGTCAATAGGTAAAAAGCTTTTAGTAAATTGCATAGGAAATGTTTAATTGCAAAACATGGGTAAGAAAAAGCTGAATTTTTCACTCTGTCAAGTGACTGACAGCCAAGGTCAAGACCCTTGTGAACACACCCCTGGCAACCAGGACCCACAGCCTGACGATGGGAACACAAAACAGCAGTGCACACAGAAAATAAAGATGGCATTGTGGCAAGATGTTAAAAAATATTCAATACAAAATCAAACAAATTCATAATCTTCTGGTCCAAACCCCCTAAATAAACATATAGAGTGTATCAATTAATACGAGGCTGCTTCTCATGGGGTGAGACCATCAGTGCAATCCATCGGGGATCTGCGCTCAGACTGTTACTTGCTGTAATTTATGTCAGTGACATTAAGTGAGATATAGCTAGCAAACTCTTGAAATTTGCAGTTGTCACTGAAATTGAAGGCAGTAACAGATATTGAGGAGAAAGTAAAGATTATGCAAAAAGATATGTACAATCTTCAAAGCTAGACACTTAGAAAATGCAGCTTAATTTAGACAAGTGCAATTGGCTACATCCAGGCAAAAGGAATATTAATTAAAAATACAAGATGTACAAAACTGACCTATAGAAAGCAACTTCTAGAAAGGATCTATGTTGATGCAACTTTCTAACCATATAGATAAAATGTTACTTTTGTAAAGTCATTAAATATAAATCATGTTATAATCCAATTGTACTGGAATACAGTGTGTAGTTTATTTCTCTCACCACAAAAAAGACACAACACCACTGGAAGCTGTGCAATAAAAAACAACCAAGTGCATCCCAGGAGTAGCAGGTATAGTTTGATAGGTTAAAGGAGTAAAACATCTTTAGTTCTGAGAACATATGGAGATATGGAAGTCCAGTGAGGGTCTTCAAAGTTTAAACATACATTGATAAAGTTGATCCATCAGTATTCTTACAATTAAATAGTAGAAAACTTATTCCAGGACACTGGAGTAAATTAAGGGGAAGTGGATTTAGACTGAAGTCACATAATTGGTCTTTACACAAAGAGTTATGGGAAGTCATAAAGTTAAAGAGGAAACTTGACAATTTAAAAAAAAAACGTATCTGGGAGAGATGATATTAGTTAAAATGAATTTGGTGGTCTCCTCTTGTGGCAGGAAACGGTACAATGACATTCTTAAATCCTTCCTCACAAAAGATCAAATCTCAAGCGTGGAGACCCTAATCACGGACATGGAAGATGATTTTTCATAGAGGCACTTTATTTTGAGACTATGTTTCATTAATAAGCAGAACCCAGATTTGTGGAAGCAGGTTATTTTTTTTTTGGATGTTCCATTTGGGAACTATTGATCGTGTGTCAAATTGAGTTATACTCCAAGTGAAAAATTCTTTCATATGTGAAAATCTGATATATACAGTACATTCTATTTGTAAATCAACCTTCTTTTTATTTAGTAGTCTTCACAGGGCACATTACCACAAGTCACTTCACAAATTGTTTCATAAATGCCCGATTCAGTTAGCAATTACCACAGTCTTCTCAACGCAAGTTGTTTGAGAAAGTAGTCAGTATTATTTGTGTTTTGGACTCATTGATATCTATTTTTAATGTGTATAATTTAGTCATCCATTGAATTATTGTAGATCTATCCTAACATAGCAATGGCCATTGTTACTCTAATAATAAACAGGGATATTAATTAAGGTTACAGGTCTTATAATATGCATCAACTTGAACATTATGGTCCTGTGGATAACTCATCTTGTCAAAACATTTTGTCCATTGTAACACTGCTTTATGTAGCACATCTGTTTTCATCACATGTTAATGCCAACATCAGGTGGGCTGTATAACCCTTATGTTTTTTCACTTAAATGTGCTTACATGTGCCAAGTCTATTTGCTTTTACTTAGACTTCAGTCAGTCATCAAGTGTGTAAAGACCATTCTTTAAAGTAAATCCAAAATGTTGTGCTCATTTCCAGTTCATCTAATTTTAAATCAGGGTGCTTTTCCGCTCTTACTTTTGTTTGCATTGTTCCTGGGGCATTTTGCTCAGGTGTCTTTTATATTTTGCACAAAAGATTTGTTTATTTATTCCTTGGAGAACTCTCTCTAGGTTTGGGTTAAAGATTTTGAATAGCCAGAGGTATAACACAATCCCCTGAAGCCTTCTTTATCAGAGGAACCTTGGCCACAACAAGCCCCAACTAGTGTTAAGCCTCACTTGTTGCCAGATGCTGTATTAGTAACGGTTCTATTGTCTAAGCTACTTTTGTCCAATTTATTAGGGTTTAGCACCTGTGTGCAGTTGTACTGAGATGAATCATTGTCATGTCTTTGTATTATTTTGACTAGTTGGGGATTCCAGTGATAATTCTATAAACCATGTTCATATGTGGAGCAAGTTTCACCTGTAATTTTAAATGTTTAACTCATCAGTTATCACGAGGCTCTCTGTAACTTGCAAAAAAAAATAGGAATAAATAGCATTTAGCATTCTTTGTGCCATAAAGAGCTGTTTACAGCATTTTTAATTTAAATTTCTGTCCTTGATCAAAATGATCACATGTGCTGCTTCAAGGTGTTGCTCCTTATTATAGGTAATTTTAACCAGTCAGCCATTGAACAAAAAGTTTGGGCTAAAACATAACACTTTCAGTAAACTGTTTAAAAACACACTCACTGGCCACTTTATTAGGTTTAACTGCTTGTTAACACAAATATCTAATCATCCAATAAAATGGCAGCAACTTAATGTATTTAGGCATGTGGACATTGTCCAGATAACCTGCTGAAGTTCAAACCGAGCATTAGAAAGGGTAAGAAAGGTGATTTAAGTGGCTTTGACCGTGTCATGGTTGTTGGCGCCAGATGGGCTGGTCTGAGTGTTTTAGAAACTGTTGCTCTACTGGAACTTTCACACGCAACCATCTCTAGGGTTTACAGAGAATGGTCCAAAAATGGAAAAGCATCCAGTGAGCGGCAGTTCTCTGGGTGAAAATATTTTGTTGATGCCAGAGGTCAGAGGAGAATGGTCAGACTGGTTCATGCTGACGGAAAGGCAATGGTAACTCAAATAACCACTAATTACAACCAAGGTATGCAGAAGACCATCTCTGAATGCACAACACATCGTACCTTGAAGCAGATGAGCTACAGGAGCAGGTGACCACACCGGGTGGCACTTGTGTCAGCTAAGAACAGGCAACTGATGCTACAATTCGAATGGGCTCAACAAAATTAGACAACAGAACATTAGAAAAACATTGCCTGGTCTAATGAGTCTTGATTTCTGCTTTGACACTTGGATAGTAGGGTCAGAATTTGGCACCAACAACATGAAAGCATGGATCCATTCTGGCTTGTATCAATGGTTCAGGCTGGTGGTGGTGGTGTAAAGGCATGGGTGATATTTTCTTGGCACACTTTGGGCCCCTTAGTACCAATTGAGCATTGTTTAAAGGTCACAGCCTACCTGTGTATTGTTGATGACTATATCCATCCCTTTATGACTGCAGTGTACCCATTTTCTGATGGCTACTTCCAGCAGGATAACATGCCACGTCACAAAGCTCAAATCATCTCAAACTGATTTTTTGAATATGTGAATGGGTTCACTGTACTCAAATGGCCTCCATAGTCACCAGATCTCAATTCAATAGAGCACCTTTGGGATGTGGTGGAACATGAGAATCACATCATGGATATGCAGCCTACAAATCTGCATCAACTGTGTGATGCTGGTATGTCAATATGAACCAAAATCCCTGAGGAATGTTTCCAGCACCTTGTTGAATCTATGCCACGAAGAATTGCAGCAATTCCAATACTAGCAAGGTTTACCTAATAAAGTGTTCTGGTGAGTGTATAATTTTATGGAAATATTAGAACATAATAATAAAACACAATTTCATCAGGAAAAAAAAACATGGCAAATGTTGTAATATGTCCCAAAGACAAACCAAGAAATTCACTAGTCCACCCCCATCCACCTCGGAGACCTATTTGGCAAAAAAGCCCCAACTAAAGTAGTTATGTATACAGAATAAAACTGAAAATTAAATAAAAAGGTTCAGCACAGCACAGGCCTGGCATGTTTACCTTAGATCTGCATTAATGAATTCAGCGTCAGGAAGGCAACATTATAAAATTACAAATGATGAAGCAACCAATAAAACACTTTAAAAAAATGCAGCTATGCTAATCAGTAACACCCAAACATTGTTTTTCAACATACAGTAGGGTTTATCTGGCAATCAAGGAGGATGCCACTGTGTCAGACTGCACACCATTGTAAATGTACAGAAATCTTCTTCTTCTTTCGGCTGCTCCCATTTAGGGGTCATCAGAGTGGTTCATCCATCTCTATCTATCCCTATCTTTTACATAATTTTCTGCCACTCCGGCTACCTTCACGTCTTCCCTCACCACATCCATACACCTCCTCTTTGGCCTTCCACCTTTTCCTCTTGCCTGGTGGTTCCATCCTCAACATTCTTTTCCTGATGTACCCCTCATCTCTCCTCTGCATATGCCCAAACCATCTCAATCTAGCCTCTCTCACTTTGTCACCAAACTGTTGCACCTGTTTTGACCCTCTAATAATCCCTCTTAACTCCAAGCAAAAATCTTCAACTCAGCCACTCCCACATCTACATCTTGTCTTTTCATCAGCGCCACCATCTCCAGACCACACATTATAGCTGGTCTCACTACCATTTTATACAACTTCCCTTTAACTCTTGCAGGTATTCTTCTATAACAAATCACTCCTGCCACTCTTCTCCACCCAGTCCACACTTCATGCACTCTCTTCTTCACCTCTCTGCCACACTCTCCTTTGCTTTGGACTGTTGAACCCAAGTATTAAAATTCATCTACCCTCACCACCTCTGCTCCTTCCACCACCTTCCCTCTCATTCAGGCACATGTACTCTTTCTTACTCCTACTGAATTTCATTCCCCTTTTCTCCAGTGTGTACCTCCACCTCTCCAGAATTGTCTCAACATTCTGTCTACTTTCATTACAGATCACATCATAATGAACATTATAGTCCACAGACACTCCTGTCTGACCAAATCTGTCAACCAGTCCATCACCATTCCAAACAGGAAAGGGCTCAGAGCTAATCCTTGATGTAATCCCATTCTCACCTTGAACCAAGCTATCATTCCTAATGCACACCTCACCGCAGTTACATTGTCCTCCTACATATCCTGCACCACCCTCACATACTTTTCTGCTACTCCCAACATCCTCATAAAGTACCATAACTCCTTTCTTGGCACTCTGTCATATGTTTTCTCTAAGTCCACAAACATGCAAAGCAATTCCTTCTGACCCTCTCTGTACTTCTCCATCAACACTCATAAAGAAAACATCCCATCTGTAATACTCTTTCTTGGCATGAAACCATACAGCTGCTTACAACCTCTCCTCTCAGCCTGGTATCCATCATTCATTCCTATATGTTCATAGTGTGGCTGCTCAACTTTATCCCCCTGTAGTTACTGCAGCTCTGCGCATCTCCCTTATTCTTGAAAATTGGTACTAATATACTTCTTCTCCACTCCTCAGGCATCTTCTCACTTTTCAAGATTTTCTTAAACAATCTAGTTAGGAACTCTACTGCCACCTAACCTAAACACCCCCATGCCTCTACTGGTATATCGTCCGGGCCAACTACTTTTCCACTTTTCATCCTCTTCATAGCTTCCCTCACTTCAGCCTTGCTAACCACCGGCACTTCGTGATTTACTATTAAAAGTTATAATTGACACTGTTTAAAAAGTTTTTAAATAATATGCTGTCTGGAGCTCTTCTATTGAGGTGGTTCAATTAAGTGTACTCTAGTTCAAGTATAATCTTTAGCAAAGGTAGTAGCAAGCTGATATTTAGTGTTACATAGATTAAAAATATCCGTATTATTTATGAATCTATATTTCATTGATAAACTACTTGAATCTTGACAACTTTATTAATTAATTCTTTGATGTTCACACTGGAAATGATGAAGCATAAGCTGAGCACAGGTGAAAGGCAAACATTGCTTATTTATTTCTGAAATATCATTTATTTCGACTTCTTTTGTGAGTTATGGAACAACTCACTATTGAAGTTGCAGAAGTTCATTAATCAGAGCAAACAATAACATTTGGTAATATTTGGCAACAGGTAGACAACAAGCAGTTTTCTACTGGCAAGCAAAACAGCTTTGGGAAAGGTACTTCTGAAAGGTGACCAACAAATGGTGTCTGACTAGCTTCCGAAGCCATGTTAATTAAATGAGGGTTTTTCAAATGTATCAATAATTCTCTATATACAGGTACAGTCAAAAAGTAATTACACTCCATTAAATGTTTTTTTTTTTCTCTTTCTAACATATGTGGACATATCAAGAGCTGATTTTCATTTAAACATTATCTATAGATAAAAGTAATATAATTAATTAATGTCAAACAGCATGCCACATTTACATTTTGTTTTCCATTGTACAAGTTAAATAAATATACAGTAAATGCAAAGCTCGCAAGTGGAAAAAGAAAGTATACCCCTACACCTAGGGAATTCCAGATTGCCTCCAGCAGTCCTCATCAGCTTTTACAGATGTACTGTAGGGTCCATCCGGGTAGACCACATGGCATGCTGGTATGGAAGCAGTTCAGTTAAGGACCAGAAGGTATTTCTGAGGGTAGTGAAAACAGAGCAGATTATCATTGGCACAAGGACATCATCTTTGTAGGGCATATTTGTCAAGCAATGTCTGGGAAAGGAGAAACAAATCTTAAAGGACCCCAGTCATCCTGCACGAACATTTTTCACCCTCCTCCCATCAGACAGGTGATATAGACATGTATAGACCTGAGGCCTCATGCATAACGCCATTCATAGAATTCACAGTAAAACATAGTGTATGGACAAAAGCGGAAATGTCCATATGCACAAAAAAATCCAGATGCATAAATCTGTGAGTTTGCCAACTTCCATGTTCTTCCGCTCCCTAAATCTCGGTCAGCGTGAAAAGCAACGCACGTGCACACGCCTGCTGCCACTCCCAAACTCCTCCCAGAATTAGGCCTTTGAATATGCAAATGAATATAAATAGCCCTTAAGCTCAGCTTCTGTGAAAAGGCAATGGCAAAAGCACGGGGGAAAATAGAAGAATTTCTGTGAATACCAAGTGGAGGCAAGGAAAAACATACTATTTGTTGGTTTAAACAGTGATATAAACAACAGAAGGAAGTTGATCGAGTGACATAGAGTGTCGGAGAAACTCGAAAGTTCAAGTTCACAAAGTCGCACCGTGCCCGAAATAAAAAAAGAAGTTGTCAGATATCAAAGTCACCGTGAAAAGGTGAGTCGTAGCCCACTGTCTGAGTGTCATATGAAAGCTTATTAGGGTACAGAGAAAAGAAAAAAAAATAGGGACACAGTGAGAAAAAAGCTTGAAATGTCAACTTTAATCTCGAAATTTCCACTTTAATCATGTAGTTTATTTTGTCATTAAAGTAGAACATCATAAACTTCATCTTTAAATCGTTTAATGTACTAGTTTCTCAAATGCCATCGTAACTAAAGTAGCACACTAAATGCTTTGTTTTGTTCTTCTATGTACTCTATGTCTGGGAATCACTACGTGCTTCTTAAACTGGCTTTCTCTTCCTCCGACAGGACACAGAATCCATTACATTCATGATATTACAGCTCTCTGAATAATTAAAATACTGAGATGTATACTTGATAGCATTTTCATGATGATAGGAGTTAAAGCATGTTATTAAACATGGGAACACGGTGGCGCAGTGATAGTGACGAACTGGCGCCCTGTCCAGAGATTGTTCCTGCCTCCCGCAAGATGCTTGCTGCACCGTGTGTGACCTATGATGAAATAATTTATTGCAGCAGTACTGTCTCTTTTAAACATACTAACTTCTAATTCCTGTCCTTCCTTTTCTTTCTCCAAGTAACCAATCACCACACAATCAGCTCTGTAATAGATGTTAAGCCATCTGTAAGCTTAGAACGCCGATTCTTCAAAACTTTTAAGGAACATTGAAATATCTTCATACTACATGTTTAATTATTCAGTCCATCTATCCTTCCAGTGTTCTGCCAGCCCCAGCAAGAATACAGCGCGAGGCAGGACCAATTCCTGAACTAGCTAGCGCTGCGACACTGTGTCCTCACATGTTTAATTATTAACAATATGATGTTAACATTTTATCTGCATAATGTGGTGGTGTTATGGGTCAACAGCTCTTTTAGCAAAGGCCAGTTTATTTAAAATAAATAATCACTGCACTCGCGGCTTAGCGAGGGGGCGTGGTGACTGTAGCGAGCCGCAGGGAGATCTGCAGTGTGGGCGTTTCTCACCTAAGTGCACAGGTGAGAGACTGCCCACATCCGTGATTGTTCCTGTGGCTAATGGGCTGCAGCTGCTATGTCCCTCGGTATAAAGGGAAGCGCGAGCTGGTTAGGAGAGGGGAGGAAAAGAAAAGAAAGGAAAGAAAAGAGAATGGGAGGTGGTGCAAGCAAGCAAGCTAGAGAGAGTGCGCCGGTGCAAGCGAACGGGCGAGCAAGAGCAGGCTCGCATGGGAGAAAGCAGGCAGCTGGGAGGAGAGCCCACGAGGGGAGTGTTTGGCCAACACTCAGTGGGGTTGAGAAAGCGGTTGCTCCAGCTGAGCGATTTAGTAGCTGGAGTGACCAGAGGAGGAATCAACTTGGCCGTTGATAGGAGCGGGAGTCGAGGAGGCTTTAGACTGGTTTAGCCTCAGAGTGAGCGCCTTGGCTGCTGGGGAATTGACCAAAGTCTCGGTCCGGTTGGGAGCCCGATGTAGCCAAGGATCGGAGGGCTACCGGACCAGAGTGAAAGGCAGCTGTTCCTACAGGTAGGAGACTCTCCTGTTGAGTAGCCCAGACGGGAGTAGCAGGGGAGCCGCCAAGGTAACAGAAGAAGCACCGGGATTGTCATTTGTTTTTAAAGACTGCTTCCCGATGAACGTTTTAACCTTGTTTTAAAGGATTGTTGTTTTTGTATTTTAACCTTCACATATTTCTTTTAATGGATTATTTATTTAATGAAGACTTTTGAATGCACTGCTGCACTTTACTTTGAACACTGTGTTGATTTATTTTGAATAAAAGCACTTTGCACATTTGTTACATCATCCCCTTGTTCATTGTTATTGCCTCACTGTCTAGCTCATCGGTGACATTACCAACGTTGTTGGGTTCAAGGGCTCCCTAACAGCCGAAGGGAGCACGGAGCTGAACCTGCATCGTCACAAATGTAATAAACATATTTTGTTGCATTTCATCTTAAAAATTATATCGTCATCATATGTAAATACGAGTTTTATAAAGTGGCTCAGGTTGTGTAATATTATAACTGTATCGCAAATTTACAGTGAGGTAATTGTACTAATAAGTACAAACAGTTCTACAAGGAGCACTTGATGGACTGATTGAGTGCGTTTTTAGTTCTTGGGATGAAACTGTTTGTGGACTGCGAGGTCCGTACAGGAAAGGCTCTGAAGCGTTTGTTTTATGAGAGCAGTTCAAATTGCGCATGGCTGAGGCAGCATGTGCTTGATGCTGTATACCGATAGTTCTCTTTCTGATCAGCTGCTGCACAGCTGTGATTCCAAAATCAGATACAGAGGGATAAATACTCTGAGTGGTGCATTGAGAGGAACAATGCTAAAGCAGCTGTGGTATTTGGAATAGTTTGGCCATTCTGTGGACCATTATATTGTTACAGGTTAATTACAATCAGATACTTTAAACTAATAAGCAATATGCGGTTAATTTCAGTATATTTGATAAAGTCGCGTCAGGGATGTGGATCTAAAAAAGAAAGGGAAACCACACTGGAATAAAAACACTGCTTTGACGCTGGGTGCCGCCAGTTTGCAAAACCGAGCAGAGAACTTGCGTAAACCAAGAATTTAGCTGGTGTGAAAATGTGCTTGTCTTTACGCCAAGGTTTAGGTTTTATACATCGCAATGTGAGCATGGAATGTGGCTTATGCAACATTTATACATGAGGCCCCTGGACTATGAGATTTAAGAATAGTTTCTGGCTGCAGGTAATAACTGTCATATGTTATAAATTAGTAATCAAGTGAGCAAGTTAAGTGCCACATCTTCTGTGGTTCTAGTGTACTCAATGTTGTGTTTAGTGTTACTGTATTTACTGTGATTTATTATTAATACTTAGATTTTAGTTTGAGTTTTTTTTTCCAGCCTAATATTTTATGTTGATTATTGCATCTGCAAGGAACATTACATTGTAAATTTGACAATAAAAAGGCCTTCGCCTTGATATTTATCATTTCCTCAAATATGAAAACCTAGAAGCAGGTGCACAAGCTCAGGTGCAAAGCTTAGAACATCATTTGGGAGGATCTTGGGTGAACCTATCTTATTTAAATCTCAGACATTTAGTTTGGTTTGCTCTTTGTTGTTGACATGTGTTATAACCATGCCTAGATTAAAAGAACTCTCTGAGGCCTTCAGAAAGAATGTTATAGATGCCTATGATTCTAGGAAGGGATTTAGAAAGATCTACAACTATTTAGAAAGCAAGAATTCCACTGTCCAGAAGTTCTACAAGAGGAGATTTCAAAAAAATACCAACTTGTCTAGGCCATGTCACACAAGCAAGTTCATCCCAACAGCAGAATGGAAGATGCTGAAAGAAGTGTCTAAGGAGCTTATAATTTCCTCACAGACCCTACAGGTAGCTCTTGCCACTGTTGATATCAAAGTGCGTGAGTCTGCCATTAGAAAAAGGCAGAGGTATGCCAGGAGGAAATGATTACTGTATGGAAAGAACATGAGGACAAGGCTATAGTTTGATCATGAACACCAAAGCAAAGACTTGGATTTTTGGAACAATGTGGTCTAGATAGATGAGGCAAAGATAGAGTAATCTGGTCACAGTACCAGATATGTTTGGCAAAAACCAAAGACAGTATTTGACAAGAAGTACCTGATTACAGTTATAAAACATGGTAGTAGAAATGTTACATTTCGGGGCTTACTTGATACATAAGGGCCTGGGCAGATCACCATCACAAAATTGATGATTTTTTCACTGTACCTTGCAACGTGACAATGACTTTAAATATATCAGTAAATTCACCAAGGGATGGGTGAAAATTAAAAATGGATGGGTTCTTTAATTGCCAAGTCAAAATCTGGATCTGTGAATGGAAGTCATCCCTCAGACATAGCATAGCTGAAAGAATTCTGCATGGAGGAGTGGGAAAACATTCCCCAGTCAATGTCAGAGACTGGTAGATTGTTAAAGGTAATGCATATTTTAGATTGTTTCTGACAAAAGGGGCAATATCAGCTATTAGAGCCAAGGGGGTTCTTACTTTTTTCCACAGATTGTAATAGTACATTTGCTCTTTTTTCTTTGAATAAATTATTGCAAGATGTAAATGGTTGTTGTTTTATTTTCAATTATATCACCTTTTTTCTATTATATCACCTTTATTTAAACATACTATTTACATGAAGTACAAATCTTGATATGTCCAATACACCAAGTCTTGCTGGTACCAATAAACCATCCTATTCAGAATTTATGTATTGATCTTTAATATCTAGGTCACAATAAACAAGGGATAAGACTGAAGGTACCTTTCTACAAAAAAGGGTCATTAGCTTATCAAATGAGAACTAATGGAAGAGATAAAAAGATAAGGTAGGACAACCTTTATTCAGGGCATTAGAGGACAGTCAGTGGTGATTTACAGAATGGAAATTATGTAGTAGTACAGTTTTTTGTGAAAGCAAATAAGTGCTAGAATTATATTGTTTTTTTATTTTTTTTAAATCACATTAAAATGTCTCCCCATAAGATACTAATCATCCAATGCAAGAAGTGTGTATTCAGAGCGCTGTGCAAGGATCCATTGCTGTTTAGATGCTCAGATGGACCTATTTACTGTCCGTCTTAGGTTTGCTGCTTTTCAATTTTAATTTCAATTATGTTTTCAGATTACAATGTAAGAAATTCATTTACATAGTATACTAAAATAAAAGTGATTAACAATATATTTAATCCCAGTAGATGGAAATTAAATATGGATGGATGCATTTTAATCTAAATGTAATGGTAAGGAAGAAAATATTTCAGAAATAGATGCACTCTGGGTAGAACTAGAAAGTACTGAGGAGTCTTAGTGGACTCATTACTGCCCAAATAATGTACAGAAGTAATTAAAAGAATAAAGAAGATGTTGGGTTATGTGTTTTGGCATATGGAGTACATGGCCAGAGGGTATAACATTAAGATACTCTACTAGAAGCTCATGGGGTCCTCATTAGTTTTACTGTAGGTCCGCTGTGCAAACTCTTTACACACAATATTAATTTAGCAATCTCTTTGTACAAGGGTGACAATTTTCACCATAAACTGATAAAAAAGGTTGTGCAGCAAAACTATAACCACTTTAGTAGCCTGCCAAGTGTGGGGCATTATTTCATAGGCATCGTGACACTCACTCTTTATTGTGTGGAAGGGGATAAGAGTACAACAGGTTTCAGCTTAAAACTGGGCCACAGCACATTCCACTTTAGACTTTCCTATCCTTCATTCCACCATTCCTTTTCAAATTCTTATGTTTCTAGTAAAGGGTTTTATTCTGGCAGCATCTGGCACGAATGGAAGTCTGGATATGATGTTAGATGCAATTATACAATCACATATTATTCTTAAGTCTGCTTAAACCAATTCTCTTTCACCTGGGGTCTGGAGGCTATCTGGGAAGAACTGAGATCAAAGCAAGAAATAATCCTTGTTGATGAACCAGTCTTTTGCAGGACTCACTCATGAACATACCAGCACTCACATAAGAACATAATAAATCAAGAAGGAGGAGACCATTCAGTCCATCAAGCTCATTTGTTTACCTAATAGCTAAATTGTCCCAATATCTCATCCAGAAACTTCTTAGAGGTTGTCAAGATTTCTGCTTCAATTACATGTCTCGACCCACTGTCTTTGGCAATTTTTGACCAATTTCTAACCTGAATTTCTTGACTAAAATTCTAGAAAAGGCAGTTAATAAGAAGCTTAATGATTACTTGAATAAGCATTATATTCTTGTTAAGTTTCAGTCAGGTTTTAGAACAAACTATAGTACAGAAACTACGCTGTTTAAATGATTTGCAAGTTAATGTGGATAGAGGCCATGTATCCGTTCATGTTCTCCTAGACTTATGTGCAGCAATTGACACCATAGACCATAGTATTCTTATAAATCGTCTTAGACAGTGGGCGAGCCTGTCTGGCAGCATCGTAAACAGGTTTCAGTCTTATTTAACAGGTAGAAAATTCTTTGTTAGTTGTGGTGATTGAACTTCAGAGATACATAATATTGTACAGTATATGGTGTACCACAAGGATCTATTCTGGGTCCATTGCTCTTTTCAATCTACGTGCATCCATTAGGTCATATTATCTCAAAGCATAAGGTGAGCTACCACTGCCATGCAGATGACTCACAGCTTGATTTATCTTTAGTGCCTGATGACCCTGATGCTCTTGGCTCTCTGACCCAATTTCTGAGCAGTATTTCTGAAAGAATGAGTAGTGGCTTTCTCAAACTCAATAAGAAAAAAGCAGAAATCTTAGTGAATGACAAACAAAGAACATCAAAAATAAATGTGATGCCTTAGGTTTAAAATTTAAGGCAGAGGAAAATAATTTAAGGGTTATTATTGACTCTGACCTAAACTTTAAATCGCATATTAACTAGATTACAAGGAATGCATTTTTTCACTTATGGGATATAGCAAAAGTTAGACCTCTTATAACTTTACAAGACGCTGAAAAATTAATTCATGCTTTTGTTTTTAGTGTCTGGATCACTGTAATGAACTCCTAACATGACTACCTAAGAAGATATAAATTGGTTGCAATTAGTGCAGAATGCAGCAGCCAGAATCTTAACTAGAAAAAGAACATTTGAGCACATCTCGCCAGTTTTAGTGTTGTTACTTTCGTTACCTGTGTCATTCAGAATTGACTTAAAACAGCTACTAATCTATATATATAATTCACTAAGCCAACAGGGCAAGCAAGACAACCATGGGATACGCAAGCAAGACAACCATGGGATACGCACAACATAGCCACGCCTGCAAAATCACAGAGACCCGCCCACCAACTCTAAGACCATGGGATACGACAACAACTCACAGAGCCACGCCCGCCAACTCTAAGAGCATGGGACGAGAACGCCTGCCCGCCCGCCCACCTGACTGTTACCAGTATTCACCGCAATGCATTCACCGCAATGTACTGGAGTGTAAAACCATCGCAGCTTTTAACTCACAAACTGCAAAAACTCACCAAACACCACCACCCTGTCTCTTGAGGCATTCACACTGCCGGAAGACAACCATGGGATACGCAAGAAATAGCCACGTCCGTCAACTCACAAAGCCCCGCCCACCAACTCTAACACCGCATCGGACGCTTTCTATATCTAAGAAGATATATAGATACTCATTATTCCCTGGCACACATTCACCCACGCTCTCAAGGCATTCACAGTGCCTGCTCATGTGCCCAGACGCAACAATTCACCAACTTGCTTTCGTCTCTGCTACAGTACACATGCACCACTGAGCCATGTTGACTTTTCATTATTCTTTTCGGTTTCAGCTGCATTTCTATATATAATCCACCAATTCGTCCAACCATGGGATACAAACGACAGAGCACCGCCCAACAACTTGAACCGATACAGAGACATGCCCACCAACTCTAAGAGCATGGGACGAGAACGCCTGCCCGCCCGCCCGCCTGACTGTTACCAGCGTTCACCGCAATGTACTGGAGTGTAAAACCATCACAACTGCTAACTCACAAATTGCAACAATTCACCAAACATCGCATCAGACGCTTTCTATATCTAAGAAGATATATACTGTAGATACTCATTATTCCCCGGCACGTGTCCACCCACGCTCTCAGGGCATTCACAGTACCTGCTCATGTGCCCGGACGCAACATCTCACCACACACAAATTTTGCTTAATTTGACTCAACACGGAAAACCTCACCTGGCCCAGACACTGAGAGGATTGACAGATTGATAGCTCTTTCTCGATTCTGTGGGTGGTGGTGCATAGCCGTTCTTAGTTGGTGGAGCGATTTGTCTGGTTAATTCCGAAAACGAATGAGACTCCCTACTGCTAAATAGTTGCGCGACCCCCGAGCGGTCGGCGTCCAACTTCTTAGAGGGACAAGTGGCTTTCAGCCACGTGAGATTGAGCATTAACAGGTCTGTGATGCCCTTGGATGTCCGGTACTGCATGCGCACTACACTGAATGGATCAACGTGTGTCTACCCGGCGCCGACAGCCGTGGGTAAGCCGTTGAACCCCATTCGTGATGGAGACAATTGCAATTGTTCCCCACGAACGGGGAATTCCCAGTAAGTGCGGGTCATACGCTCGCACTGATTACGTCCCTTCCCTTTGTACACACCCTCCCTCGCTACTACCATGGTCAGGTGACTTGGTGGATTATATATAGAAAAGCAGCCAGAACCACAAAGAACAATGAATGGCGGGGGGGCCGGGACAGAAGGGGCGGAATGGGCGTCCTTCCCCTCTCCCCCCATTCTGCCCTCCGCGCCCGAGTGCCGTCCAGCCCCGTCCCTCGCTCTGGGAGATGGAGGCGCGACGGCGGTCCTCCAGTTTTCAGTCACGGACAATTGTATGTTGGTTCGTAGTGTGCATTGTTGCAATGTTACTTTTCTTGGTGGTTTATTAAATTACGGATTTTTCAAATGTTCATTTTTTTCCCTGTGTTTAAAACTCATTAAAAGAGCGGCATGATTATGTGGCGTATGCTACACCGCAGGTTGGCTAGTGTTTTATAAAGTGTCTTGTACTGTCCTATATTTTAAAATACTTGTCCCCCTACACTCCAAGTCGTAACCGTAGATCTTCGATTGGAGGTCTGCTTATAATTCCAAGAACTAGGCTTAAAAGAAATGGTGAGGTGGCCTTTTGCTGTTAGGTACTTCAATCTGTAATACTTTACCTATAGAAATTTACTGTGGAACATTTTAAACAACTGCCAAAAACCCAATTTTTTAATATGTCTTTTTTGTAGCTAATGTACATTTCAGATGAATTCCAAATAGACTATATGGGTATAGAATTATCATATTCTTCTGATATTTGCAAACTATACTAATCCTCACTGTTTTCTGCTATCTTTTCCAATTCTTCTATGGCGGCGATCTGCACCACCACCACTAAATCAAGGCACCATGCAGCCCTCTGAGATGATGGAATGAAGGCAGATGTCTCATCTGTCCATAAGACCAATTTCATCAGAATCCTATCATGTGAAGCATGAAAACATAAAGGACTGATTTAGGAACATTTGTGCTTTTGGCCTTGGACCTGCTACAAATTTTGTTTTTTTCTCCAGCATAACTGGAGTTTTTTTTTTGTTTGTTTTTTCTGTCCTCCCAGCCATTTGACCTTACTTTGTTTTGTTGTTACTTATTCTTTAATATTTTTGCCTTATCTTAATTGTTTTTCTTTTCTTGCAACTTTCTCTGTGTCATCTTGTAAAGCGCTTTGAGCTACATTGTTGTATTAAAATGTACCATATAAATAAATGTTGTTGTTGGTGTTGTCTCTGTAGTTTGTTTCAGATTTCCACAACTCTTTGCATTAAAAAGTGCTTTCCGGCATCAGACTTAAATGCACTTCCTCTTAATTTCTACTGGTGTCCTCAAGTACTTGCTTCACCCTTATGTTGAAAGAATTCTGCTAGATCTACCTAATAAAACCTTTGAGGATTCTGAAGACTTCAATTACATCATTGCAGTCTCCTCTGTACCATTGCACAGTCACACTCAGAGTGGCTCAACTTGGAATCATGATTCAATTGTGATCTGCTGTTGCCTTGAACATTTTTTCAGTATTCAAATAAAATAAATAAATACATAAATAAATAAATAATGGTATAAGTATAATATCATACCTGCTGTCACACACATGTGCATGGGAGGCAGCTAAAGGGTTTGAGTAAGGCCAATTCCGAATCAGACCGGGATGTGGCAGAGTGCACTGACTCTTTTTCTCCCTTTCCTGCAGACCATTCACGGGAGATTCCACCAGGTCCTTTTGACATCACTTCCTGTTCCGAGCTTATGGAAGAAGACCTTGCCGGCTCCGGCCCCTGTGATGTCACGTCTGGGCTCGAGCCTTTGGCTGAAGACCCCAGTGATCCCGACCCCTTTGATTTCACTTCCTGTCTACCCCTTTAAAAGCCTTCACCTTTTCCCTATTCCCTCAGTTCTGTTTTGGACTCAGTTTTGTGTACATCAGTGCTGTTATACATTTTGCAACTTTCTATCAATCTATCTATCTATCTATCTATCTATCTATCTATCTATCTATCTATCTATCTATCTATCTATCTATCTATCTATCTATCTATCTGTCTGTCTGTCTGTCTGTCTGTCTGTCTTTGGAGTTTCCTGGTGAGGGTCTTAGTGGAAATGTGCTGCGCTGTACTGAGCAGACCTCCCATTCATCAGCTACTCCTGCCTTTATTTGATTATATTCAGACACCCCAAATACAAGCAAGAGAGAGTTTCTGCTGCAGTATGTTGGTATTGACTTTTCCAGGTACAGTGATGAGTGAGACTCTCCACAACCTCTTTGCAGTGTGAAGTTTTTTTTTTTAAGAAATGATACATGGTTGTATTTTTATGAATGGTAATATTATATAGAAGGATGCGGGATACAGTTTTACTATAAAAATGTATCAAAAGTGTTATTATAATAAAAGTCTCAAGTATAAAAAAAGCATTTTGTTAGCTCCTAGAAGCAAGAAGCCACCATTTTTCTTTTCCTTAGGATACACATGTCAACTGCAGGAACATATGGCAGTGAACTTCTAAAGAGGAAGATGTGCCTTGCTGTGCCATTCCTTAATTACCAGCTCATTAGCACACAGGTGTCAGTTCCTGATGACAGAGGCAATACCCAAATGGCCTGGTTATCTGTCATGCAAAATGTAATTACATTGACCCTAGCGACGGGAGTTTGATTGTTCTATGAAAAATGTTAGCACTTTAACAATGTTAGGGCACAGATATTAAAGCACAGAATGTAGTACCAAATAACTGTGAAAGCTTTATTTTTTCTTTCCTGCTTAGACATTTCTCAATGTTATCATTTTCAACCTTAATAGTTTCTTTCATTAGAAAACATAATTCATCCATAACAAGCTCAGAAATTTGAAGAAAAAAGTGACATCACAAACAAAGAAATGACTTAGCTGAATTGTTGTGTTTTATTAGGTGAAGGGAGGCCTTTCATTACATTTACAAAAATCTTCAGCTCAGGGATCAACTATTTTTTGTAAAGTTTCAATAAGAATTTTTTTATTTTCCAGAATAAATGTCATCAGATGCTCTGTATGTTTTCCCAATTTATGAGTAAACAGATTATTAAGCTTAATTTTAATTTTAAGCTTAAGCCTGACAAGAGCAAATCAGTGCTTATTTGTCCCTCTGCCACTTACAATCAAACACATATTATGTATTTCAGCATCACTTCACATATTTTAGAACCATTTAAACCTATTACTTATTTCATAAAATGTTATTATTTGTATAAAGTTCAATAACAATTGGTAAAATCATTCTGTCATCTAAGAAACGAGAAATATGGTTATGATTTTTTATTCCTTTCTTATTTATTTTTTTCTTTTTTGCATAATATGCCGACATTACTCCACCTCAGTCTTAGGCTCTGAAAACAATGTATATTAGTAATTAGGTAGCTACTGTGCCACAAAAATATAAACATATTTGTAATTCGTTATGTTTTGCTGTAAACTCCACGTTGCATTGCTTGAAGAAGAGCTGTCAAATAATTAAATATGAGAATTGTGATTGATCTTACAATTAAAAATGTTAATCTTGGCTAAAGCTGACTTTAATTACACATTTAATTGACAGCATTATGGCATCCATCTTACTTTTATTATTGATAATATAATAAAACTATTTTCCCTATCCTGATGTTTTAATCTTCATTAGGGGAAAGAAAACTTTGCCTTTATTGTTTGTTTTGCTGTCTCTCACTTGTTAAGCTCATTTAAAAGTTTTCTAAAATTTTAAGCCAAGAAAACTACCTTGTGGTAACAATTGCTGGGTGTGCTTTCTGTCTCCCTGTTTAGAGGCTACAGATACTAATTTAAGCTTAAAAATATAATTGATGACAAATCATAACGTAAGCCATTTTAAACAGCTTATGAAATATGCATCCAACAAGTAACTAGCTTAAATACTTCAGAAGGCAATAAAGAGATATAGTATTTGTGAATATTTTTGTGAGATCTAAAGGAGAATGAATGTCTGGTTATTCCTTTTACTTTAATAATGAGAAGTGGATTAAAAAGCATGTGCTTATTTGCAAATATTCAAAATAAAAAAACTCACCATTATCATTACCTGTATCCTATGAATTACTTATTTTAAAGCAGTTGTTTATTTCTACAATGCTTTGAGTCAAATATAGTTATTTGGAATATTCTTCATACTTTGTGTCTGGACTAAGGTGGACAATTGCAAGTTGTGCTTCCCTTTGACTCTCCTCTGAAGAGTGACAGCATGGGATCCTCAAAGCAAGAAATGAAAACAAAGATTGTTCAGTATCATGGTTTAGGGGAAGGCTACAAAATGCTATCTCAGAGGTTTAAACTGTCAGTTTCAACTGTATGGAATATAATCAGGAAATGGAAGGCCACAGGCACAGTTGCTGTTAAACCCAGGTCTGGCAGGCCAAGAAAAATACAGGAGCAGCATATGCGCAGGATTGTGAGAATGGTTACAGACAACCCACAGATCACCTCCAAAGACCTGCAAGAACATCTTGCTGCAGATTGTGTATCTGTACATCATTCTACAATTCAGTGCAATTTGCACAAAGAACATCTGTATGGCAGGGTGATGAGAAAGAAGCCCTTTCTACACTCACACCACAAACAGAGTCGCTTGTTGTATGCAAATGCTCATTTAGACAAGCCAGATTAATTTTGGAACAAAGTGCTTTGGACCGATGAGACAAAAATTGAGTTATTTGGTAATAACAAAAAGCGCTTTGCATGGCGGAAGAAGAACACCGCATTCCAAGAAAACACCTGCTACCTACTGTCAAATTTGGTGGAGGTTCCATTATGCTGTGGGGCTGTGTAGCTAATTCAGGGACTGGGGCCCTTGTTAAAGCCGAGGATCGGGTGAATTCAACCCAATATCAACAAATTCTTCAGGATAATGTTCAAGCATCAGTCACAAAGTTGAATTTACGCAGGGGTTCGATATTCCAACAAGACAATGACCCAAAACACAGTTCAAAATCTACAAAGGCATTCATGCAGAGGGAGAAGTACAATGTTCTGGAATGGCTGTCACAGTCCCCTGATGTGAATATCATCGAAAATCTATGGGATGATTTGAAGCAGGCTGTCCATGCTCGGCAGCCATCAAATTTAACTGAACTGGAAAGATTTTGTATGGAATGGTAAAAAATACCTACATCCAGAATCCACACACTCCTCAAGGGCTATAGGAGGCGTCTAGAGGCTGTTATATTTGCAAAAGGTGGCTCAACTAAGTATTGATGTAATATCTCTGTTGGGGTGCCCAAATTTATGCACCTGTCTAATTTTGTTATAATGCATATTGCATATTTTCTGTTAATCCTTAATGTCACTGCTGAAATACTACTGTTTCCATAAGGCATGTCATATATTAAAAGGAAGTTGCTACTTTGAAAGCTCAGCCAATGATAAACAAAAATCCAAAGAATTAAGAAGGGTTCCCAAAAGTTTCCATATGACTGTATGTGTGAAAACCCTGCTGCGAGCTGTGTTCACCTTAGCAAAGGGTTTATATCAGTACTACTACCAACTGTGCTGGAAAATCTACAACCGTTTTATCAGCAAATGTTGAAGGATCAGACAAGGTCAGAGATTTGTCTGATATTCATGAACCACCAACTCAACTGGTACTTGTGCAAGACACGTGATATTGAACAATGAGGTTTTTTTGCAAATATGTTCAGTCATTTTAATAATAGCTAACTGAGGACAGATTCACTTTAAGATTTTGAGACTGCTAATCCACACATGACACATTTTCAAACCATGAGTCATGTAAAATTCATGGGAAGAGCTTTGTAAATATAAAAAATACAAGGTTTGCAATAACTTGTCAAAAAGAGTAGTTCATCAGTTTGCTGTTATATAATGTTACTGTTTAAAATTATAAGAGATATTTTTTGGGCTTTTGTGCATTGCATTGAGTTGGTATCTTTCACGTATTGACATTAAAATTAAAGGTGCTGAAATTGTTCCTTAAAGTGATGCCATACAAGATCCATTTTTGGTTCCCAAACAAACCAACCATATGAAAGCTATAGATGTATTACATAACAGGCTCCATAAATAACCATGAACAGACGGTAACAGATTTGTAAATTACCAGTGAGTTGATGATTTGAAAATGTATATAAGAACAGGCTACATTCAGGCTTACTTAATCTGTTAGTAACCTTCCAGGTAGCCTACCACATTTAAAAATGACTATTTTCCACATACTGCAAAACCCAAACAACCAATCTTATATGCAAAGAACCTTTCCCAGAATGAAATGATTCTTTGTCAAGCAATGGTTCTATTGTACAAGGAAGCACACAATCCAATAGAGTTTTCTTACTTTTTTTTCTTGGCCCCTTCTTAGTGTCTTTGAGACCTAGTTTATGACAACCATCAGATCTGAGTGGTGTTCCTTGACAGTTATCAATGTCTCCCTTGGAGAATTGCAACTGACAGTCATAGCAGGGGGATTGGCCCCCTTGTAAACATAGCAAAGAAATGTCGATCACTTAAACTGCCTGCAATTTGCAAACCATGCAAAACCCTTTCCCATTGAATAGAACGTCACTCACAAACTTGCGATACCCAAAAGGTCGTAACCCCCGACCCATACTTTAAGAAACTATGCAGTAGAGTGCCATTTTAGAGCCATTATTTTTAAGAGCATAGGCATATAGTTTATTTTCACCATTTGCAAATGTAAATTACCATTAGCTCTAGAAAAAATGATGATCCTGTTTACACTGGTACTGCTGGACGTCTAATATGATATATATTTTTAATGAATGTATATTTCACAATAATAAAAACAACATGAGCCCCATTCAAGACAAGTTTAGGCCCATCGTTTAATGAAATCCTGGTGCCGTTACTGGTAAATGCTACAGTTAAAACCACCCAAATAACTGAGCAAACACTAAATTACTGGGTATTCTGAACTAGTCATCTAGTTTTATTTTAGTAGTACTCAATATTTCTAAGTAAACAGCCACACTTCAATAACTGCTTTCAAGTAAATAAGATGTACATATGGTGACAACATGGACTTCTCTATGTTTTTGTTCCGTCCTATTTGATCTTATCAGAAAACAGACCACAGTCTTTAAAAATCTTTTAGCCAAATTTGTAAGTATTGCACAAAAGATGTCAAAATGTTACTTATTCTTTACATTGATTCTAGTTGATTTTATAATAATATTTTTAGTTTAAGTTTAAATTTTACTGTTGATACAGAGTGCACAAACAGAGGCTAATCATAGTTGCTTTCCACTCATTCCTGAGATTTACAAGGAGCTAATTAGGAGTGCCTAGTATAAGTTATAACAATGTGATATAAAGAAGGTTTTTAATACCAATTTCACTATCAATGCAATGTGCATTGCACAAATCTAGTGTGTTCTAAGTTCTTTCATGCTCATTCACTGTTTTTACATGTAGCTAATTAGTAGTGTCAAAAATCAAGAATGAACTGTCAACACTAGGGCTATAAAGAAGAAGGGCAAAACATGCGTCTATTTTTAGAGAAGATACCTATCTTTTGACGTATGCAGGCTTCTATTACAAATGTTTTATTAGTCTGTTATAGCTAGTGGAATCTTCTGTGTGGCTGGGGAAATTGCATTAATACAGATGAAGACAACATTATCCTATCTTTAACTACTCTTTTTGGAAGTCCATTTTTATCGATCTCTTGGTCAGTTTTCGATCTGTCCTTTTCAGGACAACAGCCTTCTTTTCTTGGCAGGCATTTAACGTTTTTGTCAGGGTATTTTGACTCAAAACAATCACAACATTACCTGTCTATCTCTCTGCATATGTAGAGTTGTTCTGTGTTAATGAGTGTCTGTTTTTCCTTCTCTCTGAAGAAGTACAAGTATAAACTCTCTATTACAGTATAATTAAATTTGGCTTTTTTTTATATAACACACTCAATTTTTCAACAAGAGAGAACTCTCCACAATTTCAAATATAGTATGCTTCTATCACACTATACATTTTACAACAAAATTATTAAGAAAAAATCGACATTCATTTACATTTCTGTTAATATTAACAAGAAAGCTGTGACCCTTACCAAGAGAAGCAGTTTTAAATGATAAGATGAGATGCGATGAGATTAATTAAGAAATGTATACAGCACATTAAAAGATGTCTGGTTGTTCCTTACACGTAATATGCCAAATGCCAAATCCATGGCCTGTACTCAGTTATAAATCACGGAACTCTACAGTCTTTGCTGTTTCATCCTGAAAGGTCAGAGGGATCTTCTTATTTCTCTTCAGTCTTGCTGAACCTCTCCATCAAATGCTCGATAATTTTTTGGAATCTCTCTCAACGCAGCTTCTATGATCCTAGCTATTTCGCCTGATTAAAGCATTGTCGCTTTGCTTTTTTAATTTATCAAAGTATATTTTAGTTACTTTTATTGTCTCCATCTACATATACAGAGTATATATTTACAAAGCATAGGTCTAACTTGATACAGTATGTACAATAACCTAAGTTGTTTAAAATGTATTATATATTAGGAAATTGGCTAAAAAAGGTAAATATTGTTTTATTAAACAAAGTGGTTTTAAATTTTAGTCTCTTACTCCGTAGAAGAAGGCTTCATTCTGGATTTGAATTATTACATTGAACAAAATATAAATTTAATATTTTCATTATAAATAAATACCATGCATATGATGCAATATAATAAAACAAGTGGCAACGAACATAACCTGTGAACAATGCTTTATATTTAAAAAACAAAAGCAGTTAAAAATACAATTATGATACAATTTTATTTTAATTTTGCAAAAATGTTTATGCAACATTTTGTGAATACCTGAACCTAAAATTTAAATTATCTTTATGAAAGATACATAATTGTTTTCATTTGTTTTAATTTGAAAGCTTCTGATCAGTGTCTGACACAAGGAAAACAAATATAATTGTCAGAATCAGCTATCATAAATGCCTCCTAGGATTCCTTCTCCCACCTAGGAGGGACCCTTACAAGGGTGGAGGCTTGTTATAATGCAACTAATTATGTTTATTTTCCCCACCTAGGAAAGCTGTTTATTTTCCCCAGACAACCTGGAACTGAAGCCTGGAAAGCACTACTCAGGTGAGATAAAATGTGGAAGCATTTGTTTTACAATAGTTTTGCAAATTGGAAAGCAGTTGACAGTGGCAATGACATGGAGATGGTTGACCGATGCAGAACTCGTTACTAACATTTAGAAGATCTCCAAAAGTTTAAGTCTTATCCAGTAATCTAGTATCTCTGTGTGCCTTGCTGGTAGTAGCTCAGCTATAGAATTGACAGATATTACTTTTCCAAGTGCCATAATTATAAACAATTAGTAACACTCTCATTTACAGATTAGATATTTGTCTCTTTGAAGACTTGATTCAATTAAACAGAACAGCAAATGTTCACTTTTCTAGTAAAGGACTTTGTATTCATGGCAAGCAGTTGTACTCTGAATAGCAAAGGCACATTATAGAAATGTTTGGCTTTGAACTACACCTTTTCTCTATTGCTGAGCATTATAATAGCTGGCATGCACTCAATGCTGTGAATGTATTTAATTTGTACCAGGTTTTTTTTTTCCTTTTCTTCTACAGAGACATTATGAAAATTACTTATGCACACATCATTCAGACATGGTTTCACTGGGATAAAAGATTTAAAGCTGCCAAGAATATATCATCAGAGATATATATGTAAATGAGAGAACTTGTGAACATTATGAGCTCCTTCAAATGGTCCATCTCTACTTAAAATTGTGCAGTGAATTATATGAGCACCTGTAGTGTAAAGTACTTGACAGCAAAGGCACTTTAGAAAAACATTAAACATATATAATGTCTCTTGTGATTCTTTCATTTTAGTTCCCTATCTTTAAAGAACTTCTGTTTTATCACTGGTGTATAACCTGTTCATATGTATTCTGAGGTTAACCATTGACAGATTTTTAAGAAAATGCTGAAAGCTATTTTCATACTGAAATTCAAGAGAAAACTCCCGCAGACACAGTTAGCAGAATGTGCTAACAACATGCAGGAAGTCAGCAGGTCAAGTATCCACTGCTCCCATATTAAATGCAAACATTCAAATAAAATTCAGTTATACATTTAAACTGTATATTGTCTTTCTAATTATTTTGGCATTTTCCTTGTTTTTTGTATATTTTTTCATTTTTTTTTATTTTTCATTCACATATTCTTTGAATTTCCATGCTGTACAACTTCTTTAATATACTTTTTGTCCCTGCCCATTTATCACAATAATTCACTGTTAACTAGCCCTCCCGCTATCTTACACATCCTGATATTAACTTCTTCATGGTGCCCAAAACTCATCTTCACACCACGGGAGGCTTTGCTTTATGTGTTCTATCCCTACGGACTGCTATTCTTCCTAAAATCCAATAGTTTGTCCGTATACCTACTCTCTTTATTCCTTATAGTCTGTGTCTCCCTGCCATCAAGAACAAGGTAGCATTCAACAACAGGAAAACAATATTTGTCATTTCATTTTAATTCACTTTTAAAGTTACATAATTTTAAAAATATATGTAAATCTGTACTTTTGTGTTATATATCTTTATAATAGTTGGCATCACAAGTATCTCTTATTAGTGAATTCTTTATTATTTTATGTTAAGGCTTTAAGTTATAAGAAGAGAGGCACAGACTAAGTATTAGATTATTATTATTATTGATTCTGGAGAGACAAGCTGCCGTGTGATCCTAAACTGGAAATAACAGGTTCAGAAAATTGAAGGAGGACAATGTTCTCTTCATAATATAGTTAATCTGATTGATACAAGATATGGCTATAATGTTATAAAACATTCTATAAGGTATAAAAGTTATTTAAAATATTGGCTATTCAAATTTGTTGTAAGAAATACATTTTTCTTTCAGAACTGAATTACGCAAATTAGTAGGGCATTAGGATAGCCACAGCACTTTTAAAAATAAATGACAAAGATTCAAAAAAAATATTAGACATCTGGCACTTAACAGCAATCCCACTTATATCTAATCTTTTTATCTGATAAAATCAGGTACATGTTGTTTTAATTAAAACACAGCAGAACAGGCCTCATCAGATCATTGAAGATTAAAGATTTCTGAAGCTGATAACACTAAACTAACAGCAGCACTCCATTCTTATCTCTGTCCTGCATTTTGTCTGCCTTACTGGCCCCCTGGGATGATGGAATGGGTTGTGTCAAAAAGACAGGAGATGAAGCTTTTGACAAAGACAAGGCTTCATCTGAGCTGATATTTCTAAGGCAAGATTGCACTTTCAAAATCCAGACCACCATGCCACCGTTCAGTAATTGAGGAGTACCCTTATAATTAGAAAACAGTTAATTGCTCATCTAAAACAGGTAACGGAAAGTATAAGAGCAAAATATGTAAGGTTTATCATTGAAGAGAAAGCCTATTACAAGTAATTTAATTTGTTCTCGTTCAGTGCATTTAGGTGTCAGAGAAAACACAAGTATTGATGCCAGCTCTCAATAGATGTAATGCAATCAGTACAATTGTCCTTAGTAATGGTCAGCATACATTTCAATTAAAGGAGTTACTTTGCATTTTAAATGTGCTTAATTAAATACATTTCTTTAATTCCGCTCTTAAACATTACTCTTCAGTAAAGAGAGTACACATGACTACCATTATTTGCTTGAATAAAGCAGTTACTTTTGCTTCAACTGCTGAAATAATGCAACAAAGGTAAATAATATGAAGTATGAAACACTGTCCTACAGGAAGCAATCTCTAGTAAGGATATGGGTGTTTATGTTGACATATCATTTTCATCACCTAAGTAATGCTCAAAAGCTATTAAGGAGGCAAATAACATGTTAGGCATATAACAAAAAGTGTTGTATACAAATTGAGGGACATTATACATAGACTATACATTGCACTAGTGAGACCACATCTGGGTTATTGTGTGCAGTTATGATCACCATGCTACAAAAAAGACATATGAGTACTTGAAACCACAGGTCCATCCCAGGACTTAAAGAACCAAACCTGTAGTCTCATGCAAAAGAGACTGAGTAACGACCTAATCCAAGCCTTCAAAATTCTCAAAGGCAATGATAAAAAAGATCTAGCCGAATTTAAGGGTGAATTATGTACTCAAGAACACCAGTAGAAATGAAGAGAAAATGCATTTAGGACTGAAGCCAGGAAGCACTTCTTACACAAAGAGTTTTGGGAATCAAGAACAGACAACCGAGACATGCGCAGTCAGTGCTCAACATTTACAGTATGTGTTTAACTTTTGTAACTTCAAACATTTACAAAATTTTGTTAGAAACCTCATTTTTACTTTTGTGTTGGAAACCACTTACATCTGCTGGATTTATGGCTAGGCAAAGGAGAGAAAAAATGAGAGGCACTCTGCATGAAAATCTGGGGAGTGATACACTAATATCATATTACATGCATCACCAGTCTTGTTCACCCTACTGTTGTAGACAGAAGAACTCAATGTGCATTTCTTGTATATTTTCATTGTTTTGATTAAAAACTGAGTTTTCTGTTGCAACTAGGCCACAAAGCATAGTGCAAGTCCTTTGAGCTCTAAGGTCAAGTGTTCAAAAAGATAGTGATGCAGCTTAGTGAGAAAATAAAGATATTAGTTAAAAGTTTGTGTTAAAATGCCGGCAGTCCCAGTCAGCCACAACAAGCTGGTTAGAGATTTTAAGGATGCAGGTCCCATCATCGATCACAGCCTCAATGTTAAATGTCAACTCATCTCTGCTATGCTCCCATATTCCAAGAATCTTAAGGATCTCAAGAGATGCACAAAGCAGATGTCACCAATGCCATCTTCCATCCATGAAGGACAGAGTGCTAGTCTCAGCATCCCTTGATATTTTTGGTGAGATATTAGCACAAAAGGTCAAAGAATTCTGGAAAATGGCTAGCGAGGAAAAAATGTTTTTCATGTTCCTAATTTTATTTTGTGTATTGCATTTTATGTTTTATTTTCATGGTTATTATGTTATGAAAATAGCATATTATTAGAAATAATGTTTGTTATTATGAATATCATGTAGAAAAGCATCATTTGAGCAATCTCTGATGAAAGATTTTAGTGGTCGCAGGAACTTTACCTTTAACCCTTTAACCCTGTGAATTTCCCCTTGGGGATTAATAAAGTATCTATCTATCTATCTATCTATCTATCTATCTATCTATCTATCTATCTATCTATCTATCTATCTATCTATCTATCTATCTATCTATCTATCTATCTATCTATCTATCTATCTAACAATTGCATTTTTGACGTTCAGGCCGCTTTCTAGTAACGTAATCCCAAAAAAGCTGTGGACTGACTGCAGTTGAAGCAGAAACCTTGGCAACCTTTAAGAAGTCTGGATGAGATATTGGGACAGCTTAGCTTTTAATTAAACAAACGTGCCTAATGAACTGCACGGTACCTCCTTTCTCAAATTTCTTACGTTATAAATGAATGACTTTAATGTCTTCTACACCAAATAAATACTTATTACCTGACTATTTAAGATATATGAACAATTCAGGGGTTCACGAATAATAGACAGAGTTAGAGCCTGCTGACCTTCCTTTAGTCTGAGGTCCACCTTGCCTCAGAAATGACCACAGGATGACAGGAAGTGATGCATAGTCTTACTTAGGAAATCAAGAAAACAGCTAGTATCAAGTGTTTTGAGCATGGGAATGGTGCTATATTAATAAAATGTATTATTATTACAGTAATCCCTCCTCCATCGCGGGGGTTGCGTTTCAGAAAAACCCGCGAAATAAGAAAATCCGCGAAGTAGAAACCATATGTTTATATGGTTATTTTTATATTGTCATGCTTGGGTCACAGATTTGCGCAGAAACACAGGAGGTTGTAGAGAGACAGGAACGTTATTCAAACACTGCAAACAAACATTTGTCTCTTTTTCAAAAGTTTAAACTGTGCTCCATGACAAGACAGAGATGACAGTTCTGTTTCACAATTAAAAGAATGCAAACATATCTTCCTCTTCAAAGGAGTGCGTGTCAGGAGCACAGAATGTCACATAGATAGAGAAAACAATCTCTAGCAAACAAATCAATAGGGCTGTTTAGCTTTTAAGTATGCGAAGCACCGCGGCACAAAGCTGTTGAAGGCGGCAGCTCACACCCCCTCTGTCAGGAGCAGGGAGAGAGAGAGAGAGATAGAGCGAGACAGAGAAAAACAAACATGCAAAAATCAATACGTGCCCTTTGAGCTTTTAAGTATGCGAAGCACTGTGCAGCATGTCGCTTCACTAAGCAGCTGCACAGAAGGTAGCAACGTGAAGATAATCTTTCAGCATTTTTAGACGAGCGTCCGTATCGTCTAGGTGTGCGAACAGCCCCCCTGCTCACACCCCCTACGTCAGGATCAGAGAAAGCGCAAGAGAGAGAAAGAGAAAAGTAAGTTGGGTAGCTTCTCAGCCATCTGCCAATAGCGTCCCTTGTATGAAATCAACTGGGCAAACCAACTGAGGAAGCATGTACCAGAAATTAAAAGACCCATTGTCCTCAGAAATCCGCGAACCAGCAAAAAATCCGCGATATATATTTAAATATGCCTACATATAAAATCCGCGATGGAGTGAAGCCGCGAAAGGCGAAGCGCGATATAGCGAGGGATCACTGTATTAATATTATTACCCAACATACCAACGATTGGAAGAAGTATTATGGTCAAAAGAGTGAAAAAGCAGTCTGTCCAAAACCAGACAATCATATATTAGGACTAGTTTATAAAGAACCAAAAAGAGAAATTAAAGAATCGCTGTGAAAGAGAACAGCAGAGTCAGCACCAGAAAGTCAAAAATTGCAATTCACAAGCAATAACTAATAAATTCTTTCCCTAACTATATAATAAATAGCACAAGATCATCATTAAGCAGTTTACTAATCCAAAAGCTTTAAAACAATGTGATTTTCTGTGGGATCTTAAAAACTGGAAGCGCAATGACTTCATTTACATGTTTCAACAATAATGTGATATCCAAAAACAACCCAAAATGCAGATTATCAAAGGAAAAATGCACTAATATATGGCTCCATAATAACATACAAAATATTTAAAAAAAATAAAAAATGTATAACATTAATAAAACTAAATATATATATGAGGCAAACATAACAAAATTAATATAGAAAATCATAAAATAAATATGGCGCAGTGGGTAGCGCTGCTGCCTCGCAGTTGGGAGACCTGAGGACCTGGGTTCGATTCCCGGGTCCTTCCTGCGTGGAGTTTGCATGTTCTCCCCGTGTCTGCGTGGGTTTCCTCCGGGCACTCCGGTTTCCTCCCACAGTCCAAAGACATGCAGGTTAGGTGGATTCTAAATTGGTCCTAGTGTGTGCTTGGTGTGTGGGTGTGTTTGTGTGTGTCCTGCGGTGGGTTGGCACCCTGCCCAAGATTGTTTCCTGCCTTGTGCCCTGTGTTGGCTGGGATTGGCTCCAGCGGACCCCCGTGACCCTGTGTTCGGATTCAGCGGGTTGGAAAATGGATGGATGGATGGATAAAATAAATATGAATGGAAGAGGGATCCAGACAGAGTGAGAGAGAGATGAGACATAGTGTTTTACGTGTTTGTAACTCTGGATTGGGTCTTGATAAGTGAACAGTAAATCCCACATACAGTCATGGACACTGAACCTGTGTTAGAAAGACTCAAACTGGTTCTGTTTTTTTTTTTTTTTTTTTTTTTTGTGCTCTGTTACTTTACACTTTGAGTTGCCCTTCATTTTTCCTTTCTGATTACTACTTTTTATTATTAACCTTGTTTGTAACTTTTGCTTCTTTGGCATTATTCTGCAATAAGACCATTCCCTACTGTTTATAATAGGCTATGGTTACAGAGGTGGTATGAAGCACATTGTTGAATTGAACAAAACTGACAAGTCTTAAAAAACTGAAAAAATTTTTCTTCATATACAGTACATTATATCCATCATGCAATGTAAAATTCTTTTAAGCACACAACGTCATTGGAAGAGAGGAATGTAAAAACTTCAAGTCAAAAATCCTTTGTAAAAAATAAACCCCTGGACATGAAGTAAAACTCGGGTAGACCTGTGCCAAGGCTAAAGGCTCAAGGCTAAAGTAAGTGCTTGTGAGAAGATACAAGAAATCCAATATTGAGAATTAGATTGAAATGATGATGATGATTCTCTTCTCATTTTATGTGGATCTACTGCATGCCCCCATTCAGCTGTACATGAAGTAAACTGAATTACATTTTTTTGTTTTTGCATTTTAGTTTTAAATAAAAACTCAGGAAGTATCTCATATTCTTGGCAAATTTGTTACTAAAAGTCCACTGCTTATATATAGTTAGCTTATCCTTGGAATTGTAGGATAATTTTGTGTCTTGAGATCAAAGACCATTCTTTGATGTATGCACATTAAAAAGTGTAGCCAAGCAAATATATGCTATTTACAAGTTCTTAAAGATTAAAGAGAAATTTTAAAATGTGCTGTAAACAGCAATTACTGGAGTAATTTGTTTGTAATTGCTAATTTATGCTGTGACCCTTATGGTTACATTTTTATTGATCATTCTAATGTTCTGAAGCTAAAATAATATGGTAATTGATTAGTTGATTCTAGTCCATAAATTCATATTTCTATATCTGGCATATTAATAAACTTTGAGAAGCTGCAGAAGGTGCTGACAAAATGTTTGCTGTAAAAAAAAAATTGAATTTGTAAAAGTGAAATCTGACAAATAGCAAACCTGAGAAATCTTCAGAAACCTGTGGTGAAATTCCAACACAGTCTTCAGATGCCTGGAGTTTAGTTTTGTTTTATATTTACATGGTCCTCACAGACTGTTTTATTCACGTTTCATAGATGTTTATGTTAGTTTAAGTTCATGATATAAAATAAAACTTTCACAAACTAGTTTAATCCAATTCATGGGTATTGGGGACAAGCTTTGGACAAGACTGCAGTCTATCACAGGGCGTACACACACTCACATGCACACTCATACATACTCAGGGCCAATTTGGAATCCACCTCACCAACATATTGGGGGTTGTTGGGTTAGGAAAACCATAGTACTCAGAGGAAAACACATATAGAACATGCAAAGTCTAACAGATGAGTGTGGTTCAACCCACGATGATGGATCTGTGAAGCAGCAGTGCAACCCACTCCACCACCTTACAGCCATGTGGATTTAAATTGCCCTAATATGATTAAGTGTGAGTGTATGCACAAATAGACATAACTACATCAAGCATAGTGCTTTCAGGACAATAACTCTGTTAAACAAAATATAAATGATTTATGATTGAGGTGTAAGTTTTCTGTCCTTTCTTCTTCCTCCTTCTATTTTCAACTGTGCTCAGCTCTTAGAACATGGGGTGCGTTAGATTTTCTCCCCTCCACTCCCACTACATCTGCTTACTGTCCTTTTTGTTTCCATTGTTCCACATAGAAAGCCAGCTGCCTCTATGTGTTGTACAAAGCAGCTATAAACCCTTACCTCTGCATTTTATATGGCAAAGCAACATCTCATCCTCTATCACTTTATCCTGGAATACCATTTTTAAAAATATCATTTTGTCCTCCAGTAACTATAATCATCAGTATACTCACTATAATTTTGCTCATCGATTATATCTTAATCCTCATTAGTGTTTTGTAGTGAGTTTAACACAATGATACTTGTAACTACTGCTTCCTTAATGACCCCTTACTTTACTCCACATATGTTGAAGCCATCCTTCTGCCATTCAGTACTGGTTCTTTGTTTCAATCTTTTTCTCATTGATTCTTCCTGCTGAAATTCCTTTTTCACATCATATCTTCCTTCTTTTGAACATTCCTATGCTTTTTGTAAATCCAATAGAGCAGGGAATATTAATTCTGGTTACCATTGCTGCCAACTTACCACTGGCCTTTTTCTGGTAAGCTTCTAACTTTATTTGTCTTGACTTTTGGAAATCTTCTTTGTATATTTTAATTCAACTTGAGCTCTCTTCTTCATTGCATATTAATTGATGATCTGACCACAGCATCAGAAAATGGCTATCTGTTACCAAGCATGTGGGTAGCTGGATGTTGGTTGGTCAGTGATGATGGGTACTTGACCTCCTTAAATTTATTTAACTTTTTCCTAGATTCCTTTGTCAGCCACTGCCCCCTTTGATAGTTGGTCAAGCTCCTTATAATCCCCTTTTCCTTTCTAATTCATATTGTTCCTCTCAGTGTTGGGGTGAAGGGAAGGTGCTGGTTGTTATTCTCTTACTTTTTTTTGAAAAACAGTCAGTCAGTCATTATCCAACCTGCTATATCTTAACATAGGGTCACGGGGGTCTGCTGGAGCCAATCCCAGCCAACACAGGGTGCAAGGCAGGAACAAATCCCGGGCAGGGTGCCAGCCCACCGCAGGGCACACACACACACACACACACACACACACACCAAGCACACACTAGGGACAATTTTGGATCACCAATGCACCTAATCTGCATGTCTTTGGACTGTGGGAGGAAACCGGAGTGCCCGGAGGAAACCCACGCAGACACAGGGAGAACATGCAAACTCCACACAGGGAGGACCCAGGAAGCAAACCCAGGTCTCCTTACTGTGAGGCAGCAGCACTACCACTGCACCATCATGCCACCCTTTTGAAAAACAATTATTAATTATTTTCCTAATTTGTATCAATTATAACCAATAAAATTGATCACCAAAAAAGAAAATGGTTGGATGAATAGAATGCAACATGACTGTTATGAATTTAGAGCAGAAAGAATTCCATTACCATGAACCAAGTTTCAACCTATTTATTTTGTCAGAATTTAGTAGTTGTCACCCATCCACTGTTGTCCCAATCCTAACTTCTCCTTTGTGCTATTCTTAAAAAACATCCTTTCTCAAATGAATACAGTCTTTTGTAATAAGACTACATCAAGCTACATATTCCCCCAAATTAAAATAGCTGTTGACCGATGGTTAACTTGTTTCTTATTTTAATGTATCAGACCTGATACTAATAGTTTGGAATCTTGTATGCTTCATTGCCTCCTGCTCAAACATTTACAAAAGATTTTATCACAACTGCTAATCCCAAAAAAAAGCAATTGTTGTCTGATAAAGCTGTGCTACAAATGGCTGCATGAGTAATTTTCTATTTTATAGCTAAATAAAAATAATGATTTAATCAATGCACTCCAAAAAGTTTTTAGTATCTGAAATATTACACTGCCTAAAAAAGCATGTAGATTTAACTCTACATCACGCCGTTCAATAAACAGTTAAGCTATGTAACATGTATAAGAATAGTCAGTTTAGTAGAATCACTTCACCAAACACCTACAAGGATTACATTTTTCAAAATATTGCTCTTTGAACAAAATACCTTATTAAAAATAAGGTTAATTATAATAAAGTCACATTCTTGCATAAATTTTGTGATAGTCTCTTACACGCCAATTAAAGAATAAAGTGAACACTGTGAATGCCGAACATTTTCAATAATATAAACCAGTCATTTAGAATTATAATAAAGTCAATGTGCAGCCTACATGCAAAATCCTCACATGGAATTGAAATACTGAAAAGCGTTTATTGATGACAATGTCTAAGAATGTGCTTTATTTTTTCTGTGTGAATATATGCTTTCAGGGCTTTAAAGAAATAAATATATTATCATTTATAACAGGTATTTATGACTGTTAATGGTCATAAATACTGTTAATTGTGATTTAATTAAGACTGTTAATTGAGATTTACAGTTCAATGATCCTCACAAGAAAAAGCAGAATAAAGTTCTATCTATCTATCTATCTATCTATCTATCTATCTATCTATCTATCTATCTATCTATCTATCTATCTATCTATCTATCTATCTATCTATCTATCTAGTGAGTGAGGTAGAATATCTTGTGTTGGCCACCAGGCCCCTGTTTGCCCCACTCACATGGAGAGCTGAAGGTCCAAATATCTGTTCATAAATTGTAGTTCACTAATTGCATGATTTTTTTGTTTTTTACACCATACGCTTACACCATAGACAGATATGTAAAATATCCAATTATCGTTATCATTATCATTCAGAGGTTGTGTAATAATTTTTCAGAGATTTTAGAGTTGCATACTTGTATAATTTCACCTTAATGGAAACTATTGTTGCTATCTGAACATGTTGGAACTGATCAATAAATCAATGGACTAGTGAGTCAGAAAGCTATCAAGGCAAAGCAAGTCCTGGTGGTAACCATAGATAAGGCCAATTGAGTTTGTTGGAGAATGTGATTTTTTAGGAATATGTAGAAACACGATGACATCCATGATCAAACAAAAAGAAATAACCAATACTGAGAAGGAGAGTAATGAAGAGAAGGCAGTATCATGTTTATTTAATGATGTAAACTGATACTAAGTTCACTAGAGCATTTGTATAAAATCATGTTCTGGCTTAGTCTGATGAAGGAAAGTCTTAAAAGATTCTTCTGTAATGGTTTATTGAATGCACCAGTTTATAGATTTACATAATTGTACTGAATATACTTAATCATATCCTCCTATTGTCTTTACTGAGTGTCATCAATCAAGTGCTGCGATACCTTTCAGGGAGTATGCTATATTAATAATCGGTCTATTCATTACATTATATTTTAATAATGCTCATATTTAGGTATTATTGTTTCCTTCATGCTGCCTCCTCACAGCTCCAACTTCCTGTGTTTCAATTCTACACTTATTCAGGATCAGTGTGGACTTCGCACATTCTCCTTGTGTGAGTATGGAGTCTGCATATTCTCTAGGAAACTCCATTTTTTTGTCCCAGGCCCCCAAGCTGGAGACACCAAGTTGTCCCTTTATAAATATGCATTTGGATGTACATAAATGGAGACCTGAGATGAATTAGCACCCAGCCTTGTGTCCAGTGCTTATGTGATAGGCTCCAGTCCCTTGCGGCCGTGAATTATATTAAACAAGTCTAAAGATGCTGAGTTATGTCCCTTTTGCTTTAAAATTATCTCAGCTTTGTTTTACTGTTAAAAATATTGAGGAACAATATGACAAAATTACATCTTATATTCATTAAAATATAGGAATATATTAATATAAATGAATGCATACACAAATGCACTTTTTAATTTAAGAAAGAGTGAATGACAGATTTGTTTGTTAATGTACCACAATGAAGTCCATAGGGAACTGTGTAACTGCAAGAAAGCCACTCAGAATGTGGAGATTTACACTTTCAGAAGACCTCAGGATGGTGATAAGTTAAAATCACTATTTAGTACTCAATGGCTTTTCTGTTAAGTGTTTTATATGTAAGTACAGTAAACAATTTTTAAAAACACCCCTGAAACCCACTTAAAACCAACATATTGAAATGAATATTGGAACATTATGTACCTTATATAATAATTTACACTGCGTGGGTGTGTGCACACTTAAAATATTGTTTTGCAACATTATGTCAGTTATAATATGTGAATTGTTATTCACAGATAGCTTAATGAGGATAAACCACTATAAAATATGTCATACTGTTTTTGTACCATGACCTAAGTTTCATCTGGGCACAACACATTATCATTATAAAAAAGAATTTCCATTGTGAGATGTTAGAATGCTGTATTTATGAGAAATTGGAATTTTAAACATTTATTTTATATAAGACTAAAACATTTTTTTGAAAAATCTACAAAGGCTGCAATTAATCTTCAGGTGTTAATGATAAAAAGATCATTTCATTCCAAGGTACTTCAAGAAGATATAAAAGCCTGCTGTGAAGTCTCACAGTAACTTCATACTTCATCTCTTATCTGAAGAATGTGCCATAAAAAAGTTAAGTGACTGGAAAAACTTTATCTCTAAGCAGTAGACCACACAAATTCTTTTGACAAAAACAAAAGTACAGAGTTAATTAGCAGAAATACAGCATAGATTATTCTTAATATAAAGAAAAGTACTCTATGCAAATATTTCTTTAAGTATTCAACTTATAACAAAAACAGATGAATGTTTTGGTCTTAAATGTTATGATTCTAGGTGTCAACTGTGTGCAACTTTTAAAGATTTCTAAAAAGTGGTATAACTATGGAAACAAAAATAAGAAGATGGTCACTTCTAGCAGATGGTCTCGACTAAAGAGAGCTTCAGCAGCTTAGTGATCCTATACCATACACCCATCGAAGCCACCATGAAGCAACACCATACAGTAGTTGTACTGGCAGAGAACAGACATCATACTGTAATGAAAGCAAAATTAATTGGAAAATATTCTGTATCTGGTGAGTTTTATACAACCACTTCATACATATAGTATGTGAGATAAACAAACTCAATGGAAATGCCATAACTGAAATAAAGCACTATATGCCTGAATGCTGACTCAACATTCAGGCTCAAGGCATGTAAGACCACAACTGCAATTTAACCCAGAAGCTGAACAAAGCAGAACTTCAAACAATACTGAGTAGCTGGGAAGCCAGTGCTAATGAGAAAAGCAAGAAGAGAACAGGAATGATAACTTATGGACTTGGCTCAAGATAATATAGTAATCTGGAAGAAAGAGATATAGAGTTAGTTGGCAAAAGGCAATAATTCCATGCAGTGAATATCAAGTTCAGAACTGAAACTGAGCAGAGGTTGATGAATTTGGCAGCTTTTGGATTAAAGGAAGAAAACTGGTTGGCAATGAGAGTGAGACAGCGAAGTCTTTCAAGATACTTGAGGTGTACAACAAAGATTACTTGAGAGTAATATTGACAGTGTAGATATTGGACCATTATGATCTGGTTCCAGAGTAGCCATGAGGCATAGAAACAAGGTCTAACTTTTGTCAAGTTCCTGAGGAGACCAGAAGTGTTGGAGTAATTCTACTTAATTCGGACTTTGGAAAGAGGAAAATATGTTACTGTTGGCTGACTCCAAAGCAGAGATTGCTTACAAATGAACAAAATTGTGTGGTGCCTGATAGGATAACGACCACCAAGTAAAGGTTTTTGGAGAAATGGGTGAAAAAAACTGCATGAAACAATAAATGAAGCACCGGAATCAAATAGAATCAAAAGTTAGAAACCTTCAAACAGAATTAACTGTTGGAGATTTCCAGAAATGACAATGGAAAGGAAGATTCATCCCCTTTAATGCTAACCATATGTCATAGTGCTGGTCTTGCCTACGACTAAACCAGAATCAGCAGCACAAACTGTTATGGTGTGGGCCTTGGCTTATCAGGGGAGGTGGGGAGCATGGATGGCGGGTATTATATGAAACCAAAAATGAGACCTTCAGGATATACTGTAGATTACCAATTGTTGCCTGTAGCAGGTCCTCAGTGGCAATTCTTGATGATGATGATAAAATGTTCTTATATTATTTTTAAACTACTATTGCATCAATGTGTCTAATGGGATAGTAATAATAATAATAATAATGCACCTTTAATGACCATCAAGCAAAGTTTTTAAAGAAATGGCTCAAGGTAAAATAAGAAATAAAGCAACAGAATCAGCCAAGATTAAAAGTCAGAGATCTTCTAAAATATTTACTTTTTCATCATTTCCAGAAAACATAATGGAATGGAGGACTAATCACTTTTAATACTAATCATGTTGATTATGCCCAAGGCCAATACCATAAAAGTTTAAGGGTGGGTTCAAAATTATACATGAAGTTTCAAGAATGAAATTGTGAAACTTACATAATTCATCCATTTCTGATTCAATTTAAGGTTCTCCAGGCCATACCACAATAAGTGGACTGATACAACCAGCAGCACAAACTCTGTTATGGTGCAGGCCTTGGGTTGTCAGGGGAGGTAAGGAACATAGATTATAAGAAATCAAAAATTAGACCTTCAGTACATAGGTTCTCAGTGGCAATTCTTGATGCTGAAAAATGTTATCATTTTTTTTTATATATAGAGACAGAATGTCTGATATTGAGACTAAATTACACACTCTTGCAGTAAGTCAGGTTTTGATTGTCAGACTCATTTAGCTGTTTACGAATGGCAGCTTCTCATTTTATTCCCAGGGTCTCAGTTGCCAATACTAAAAAAAAAAATTCAAGAGACAGTAGGTTTTGCCCTTTGAGCCTGTTAACTTAAAAACAAAGAGAATGCATGCATAGTTTCTTAAATAGACAAGATAAAATCAGCAGAATCAGTAAAAGATAGACACTTTAAAGAAAATAACACAGTATAATTATATACAGTATTCACATATTTAACAAAAGTAAATGTTACATGATATTAAGAATCAATTAAAGTTTGAAAAAATAGTTTATTAAAATTAAGTACCTGTCCAGATTTTGCAAAGCAGAACTAATAGTTCACTTGAAACAATCAGAAGTTAGCGTTACTTTACAGAAAACTGTTAACACTATAGATTAGTTACTGATAAAATGTATGCACTACTCATTTACTCTTATGTAACAAGACTTTAAGAAAGGCTTTCTTTGATCTTCATATCACTTATAAAACATCAGTAGATAGGTTATTTATTGCTGAGCCGTGTTGCATATTGACATAATGGCAAAATTGCCTATTAATATGAAGAATTCACAGGTCTTATGCTAAATATGTAATATCCAGAAAAATGTGTCAGTTCAGCTACCTCAGACCACTCCAAAGATGAAGTTTTGTTAGTAGGTCACATTGTAGAGATGAATATACACTTTAATGCTTTGTAAATGTTATGAAGACCCAAATAAATGTTTATTAAACTCTTGTTACATGAGATTAAATGAGAAATAGATTAATTTTTTGCGATATCTTAACTAAATTGTAAATGAAAAATGAAATAAGAAAATTACTTACACACATTTTTTGAACCCAATTAATATAGTCCAAGGAAGCGATGCGAAGTAAGGATGGCAACATTGCATCCTACCAAGGTTATAGAAAAATGTAAATTCTATACTGTTATGTGCTGCTTCATGAGTTATTTATTTTCCCATTTTTTCCTTGCACTATTTAAGCGTACTTCTGATTTTGAGTTTTAATCCATGTCACCATTTAATTTCCTTACAAGTGCTGCCAGTTTGTGTTACTATCTTGTCTATTGCTATGACAACATTACTGATGCAGCAGCGCATAGCGCCTATTGCACAACATTATAAAAGGTCACCACTTCCATATGACCACTATCCAAGACTGTGCATATCATGCCATAAACAAACAAACAACCCCTTTTTTGTGCTTTCTGGATTTTCGTGGTCTTTCTGTTCTCCTGGCAATTTTTTTTTTGCTTTCAAATTTTGTCTGAAATATTGAGCATTTGTCTTTTTGATTTTTGTTTTGGTTTTTGACAAGTGCATTGTTCTTTGATCATGTCTCATCTTCTAATCCTAAAATTGTCTGCTGGATTTTACAACATAGCTGTACATTTACATAGCAAGTTAGAAGTCAGAAAGCAGAGCATTTGTGAAAAACTTGTGTGTTTTTAAAGAGAAACTGCCTTCACTGACCAGAAGGCAAATTTAGCCTGCCTAGATTGTCATTTAGCTATGTGATTTTATTTTACAAGTTATATTTTATGCTACTCACTTACAATTTGCTCTCCACCTAATAAGTTTTATTTGAAATATTAATTTTGGTTAATGACTTAAAATCACAACAAAAAAAATGCACACAACATAAGGAAACAATAATTTAATCTCAAATTAAATGCGGACTTTCTACTAAAAATATGTGGTCTGTTACTTGTTTTTTAGATACAAATCCAGTATTTTTAATTTAAAGTGTTGCCAAAAGTGTTTAGCTCAACTGTAGATATATATACTTGTTACTCAGATAAAAAATATCTGGTTAATGGTTTTTAGAGCAATATTGAATTTTATTTTCTTACTGAAGTTTAGCTTAGAGATATAGACACTCTTCCATATGTTGAGTCTTTACTATATAGTTTTACCCATGTCTTTAATTTATGTTTAATATGACAGTGAAGTGGACTTGATATTATTGTTAACAATATTTTTTTTTCACCTATAGAAAATATTACAGGAAAAAGCATAAGCTGAGTGAATTGGAAAACACCCTAAAGAGACCCATATACAGGAAAATTACAGCTTGCTTTCCAAAATCTTAGTGTAATAGTGAACACTCTCAAATTGTATTTGCGTTCTCTTCAGACATATAATTGCAAATTTTTTTATGTCATATATTGATAAAAGCTTTGAGAATTTTCCCTTTGCTTTACACCACTTCTTATAATGTTCAAGTCTGCTTCATAACTTATGGAAACTAGTGGAACTTATATCATTGACAACAAATGGTGATGTAGGCCTTGTATCGGATGATAAAACTTTTGCATGTTACCCACAAACTCAATTAATTGTTTTACAGGCCTTTATATATTGTATATCCTTGACTGACACAGTAAATAGCCATGAATTGTATTCAGTATTAATTTACAGCCAGAACAACAACAAAAAAAACTATATGTACTTTACTGTTAATATTATTTCATTAGTCAAGTATGGCAGAATTTATTGAGCAGGTGGTTTGACTTTTATAACTATTCAAAAAAATTCAACCAAAAGAAAAGAAAAAACTATACGGCACTAGTTTTACTAGAACAGTAAAACTAGTTCAATATAGTTTCAAAGAGTTTTAAAGAAAGGTTTCAGGGAAATATATAACAGAAGAGGAAGATAACGTCCAGATATTTAAAGCACAGTCATCAAAAGTACATTTAGTCAAACTATTTAAAAAATGTCAAAAATGAATCAGTGCAGCTTAGATGGCTAAAAGAACAGTTAGGTTGACGAAGGTCTCCTAAGTTAGGTTGCATCAGATTATTAAAAGATACAAATGTCTCTAAGGTTATACAGTAATCCCTCCTCCATCGCAGGGGTTGCGTTCCAGAGCCACCCGCGAAATAAGAAAATCCGCGAAGTAGAAACCATATGTTTATATGGTTATTTTTATATTGTCATGCTTGGGTCACAGATTTGCACAGAAACACAGGAGGTTGTAGAGAGACAGGAACGTTATTCAAACACTGCAAACAAACATTTGTCTCTTTTTCAAAAGTTTAAACTGTGCTCCATAACAAGACAGAGATGACAGTTCCGTCTCACAATTAAAAGAATGCAAACGTATCTTCCTTTTCAAAGGAGTAGGAGCAGTGAATGTCAGAGAGAAGAACAAACAAATCAATAGGGCTGTTTGGCTTTTAAGTATGCGAAGCACCGCGGCACAAAGCTGTTGAAGGCGGCAGCTCACACCCCCTCCGTCAGGAGCAGAGAGAGAGAGAGAGAGAGCCACAGAGAAAAACAAACAGTGAAAAATCAATACGTGCCCTTTGAGCTTTTAAGTATGTGAAGCACCGTGCAGCATGTCGCTTCAGGAAGCAGCTGCACACAGAAGGTAGCAACGTGAAGATAATCTTTCAGCATTTTTAGACGAGCGTCTGTATCGTCTAGGTGTGCGAACAGCCCCCCTGCTCACACCCCCTACGTCAGGATCAGAGAAAGTCAGCGCAAGAGAGAGAAGAAAAGTAAGTTGGGTAGCTTCTCAGCCATCTGCCAATAGTGTCCCTTGTATGAAATCAACTGGGCAAACCAACTGAGGAAGCATGTACCAGAAATTAAAAGACCCATTGTCCTCAGAAATCTGCGAACCAGCAAAAAATCCGCGATATATATTTAAATATGCTTACATATAAAATCTGCGATAGAGTGAAGCCGCGAAAGGCGAAGCGCGATATAGCGAGGGATCACTGTACATAACTTTAAAGGCTAATAGTGTAAATCTCACAATGACTGTCAATGTTGGTGGATGCTCAAAAACAAACTATTGCAATACTTTCTCAGTACTAAAAAGATTAATTGGGAATTTTTTTTTTGGGGGGGGGGTGAATATTTTGTAATAGTCTTTAGTTCATAAAATTAAGTATTTAAAATTACTTTGTCACAGAATTTAAACAACCAGAAGTTAACCCCAGATCATTCATTGCCTGAAATACCTAAATGACAGAATCTCCAGTATCAACACAGATATCAAGATTTTTGACTGGCGTTTTAGTTTACTCACAAGAAAAGTGTGTTTCTCCATATATATATATTTTTGAGAGATGAGGCTTTCACTCTTTCTACTTTTAACTCTTACATGATCAAAACAGACACATATTTTTGTGTCATCAAACTTTTAAACACTATTGAAAATTGCTTGATAACGTGACCCTACTACAAAATGTTATACTGGAGGAATAACAGTGTGCACTTCCCATAAAATTCCTCAGGGATGAATTTTAAAAAGAGTAGCAGAGATCCTCTTGCTAGTTTTTCAAGGGTGTATCAGTTGGATCATCAGACAAAGCTGAGGTTGGTACACAACACAATACCAAACTCGATAAATAAACATTAAGTCAGTACCAGGTTTCTAAAATAAATAATTTTGCTTAAAAAAGTTTCTCATGAAGTCTTCCCTCATTTTCATTAAGTTAACCCATAAAACCAAAAGGTCATCTTATAAAACATTAGTACAATGACCTCATATTTGCCTAGTCACACAAGGTGTGGCCAGAAAAACACAAAATAGTGACTATAGTGACTATCATAACATGGTAAACAAATCTCAGTAATTATTCAAACAGTTACTTGGGCAGTCTTGACATGAACACAACTAGAAGATCAGATGATCAGTGAAATGTGAAGTTAGCAAGACACTTCCTCTTTGTCAAATTATTCTAGAATGAGTAGAATGCATCCATCCATCCATTTTCCAACCCGCTGAATCCGAACACAGGGTCACGGGGGTCTGCTGGAGCCAATCCCAGCCAACATAGGGCGCAAGGCAGGGAACCAATCCCGGGCAGGGCGCCAACCCACCGCAGGACACACACACAAACACCCACACACCAAGCACACACTAGGGCCAATTTAGAATCGCCAATCCACCTAACCTGCATGTCTTTGGACTGTGGGAGGAAACCGGAGTGCCCGGAGGAAACCCACGGGGAGAACATGCAAACTCCACGTAGGAAGGACCCGGGAAGTGAACCCGGGTCTCCTTACTGCGAGGCAGCAGCGCTACCACTGCACCACCGTGCCGCCCCCGAGTAGAATGCAGTTTCTTGTATTTTTTTAAATGGATTCCATGAGTCAGTACCTGAGACAGAGCCATACTAGTAAAATCAAGACAAGACTACGTATTACGGTACTAAGAGGAGATGATCCTCAGGTCTAAGTGCTGTCTCAGTGAACAGCAGAACAAAATCAATACCAAGTATAACTACTCTGAATCTAATGTTTTTTTGGTTTCATGTTTCTCCTCAGTTTGCTCAGCTGACCACCTGACTACCAGTTAACAGCGGTGCACTGGCAATTAACACCTCACCCTCTCTCAATTAATGCTGTGCCTCTACACATTCATCTTGATTAAAACAAAAGGGAAAAATGAAATTCTTATTTAAACTTATTAAAAAAATATTGCAATTGTTAGGTTACATCAAAATGAGTTTTGCTGTTGTTATTGTAAATGTTAATGACTTTGAGCATATGAAAAGGCCCGGAAATTACAGCAGCTCTAGTTAGCAGAGTATAATCTCCATCTGTAAACTGTCAAGCGTCTGAGGCCCTTCTTGGGCGTGTCTCTTCCAGGATGTGTCTGATCCCTCCTGAAATGAGAAAAGAACATGCTTTGACATATCTGGACTTCTCATTCCAGTTCCATGTGCTTTTCCCCAATATTTCTTGTCTCTTTCTCACAGGAAAATGAGATGAACTATGCCTATTTATATACATTGAATAAAAGGACAATAGACATTGACTCAGAGCTTTGTGTTCTTCATTTGAACTGAAAACTAATATTACAGATAATACAAAGCATGTACTGTTTTCTTTGGAGGGTAGCAGAACTTTTCCAGCTATGGTTTCTAACACTTGGCTTTTGTAAAATTTGGAATGTATTCTCATTGCATCCAGATGTGGTGCAGAATATTCACACATGTGATTCTTTTCATTTCTGAAACATTCTCACCCAGCTCAGTTATTATCAATTATAGCAATTTTGCTATATGTATTAAATTACTCTGTAAATTATCACAGTCTTTTCAAATTGTAATTCCTTTAATCAATATCTCACCATGGAAATAAATCTATATCAAATTCATCAATCAATTTTCAGGCCACCTTAATCCAGTTTAGGATACCAGATGGTTGTGTCTCCAAAAGTGGGATGAAAACCAACCTCGGAGAAGACTCAGGTCCAACACTGGGCACACTCACTCATATTAAAAATGTTTTTTTTGTAAAAAGGTATTACTAGTTAATTTTTTTTTTTTTACAAATATAACATTTTGTAACTTAACAAACATGTTTGTGATTAGGGAGAAAAATTACAGCACCTTAACATGCCCCTCAAGAAAACAATTGAACACATAGTGACAGGGATGGAATTCAAGCCCAGAAATATGGAGATATGAAGATGCACTATTATCATCTTGCTGCCTGATATTAATATTACTAATACAGAAAAATATAATTTGACTGTTAAGGGTTTTGAAGAAATATATGCAAATACCTTCTTGCCGCTGATTTTCTGTAGATGGCAAACTAGTTGTTTGCCTATAGTAACGGTATTACACACCTCATTATACATTAGGATAACACAGGGTAATCTATTCTTCTTTTGTCTTTCATCAGTTCTCTTGTTCTTGCGTCTTCACCAGTTGTCTGCCTCACATCAGCCTGTCTCCTCATCAACATGCATTCCCGCAGCTAAAAGAAACATCTGGGCTCCGCTTAACCATCAATCAATCAGAGCCCAGGAATGCCAATGACCAACCGCCTATAAATCCAGCACACTGAAAGCATGTTGGCTTTTGTATGTGGACAAAGCAGTACAGATTGCTCACCTTATGTTTTAAATTACAGAATGAGAATACAGCTTCCTCCCTTATGTTAGTGGCCTTTCTGGCAAGCCCTTTGAAATGAACTGCCTTTGTACAGCCGCTCCAGGCTAATTCTGGTGCAACAAAGCTGCCCATCAAGATAACATCTTCCAACATAAATATTATTCAAGAAAATACTTTTTTTTTTCCTCTTTTACAAATTTCTTAGAAGATTATTTCTTTTATACTTCTGGTTATACTGAATTTTTAATAACAGGCCACACACACTCAAACTTTTGCCTGTCCTTCCTATCAATGCCACAGCATTCCAGAGTTTTTTTTTGTATTTCCTTATCCTGTGTCACTACATATTTTTGCCTTTATAGACTACAATAATTTAAAACTAATATGATTAATATAACGTTTATTAACATATTACAGTAATAGCAACTAAATAGGTTTGATCTATGCATTTTTAGTTATTCTTTTTACCTTTAAAAATAAATCAACCAATGTTCCCATCAGAATTGAGTCACAGAAACTCAGCAGGAATTTTGAACACCGCTTGTTGCTTATTTTTCTGAAAATTCATGTACTGTATATAAATGGATGTAGCCTGCAGGGAAAAACACTGAAATGCTTTTTAATGTGTGGCTTAGCACATCTGTATCATCTTTAAGAGCTCCAGTCACTACATTATGTCGTAAGATTCTACATTTTTTTAAAGGAAAATTATGCTCTTTACTTTTTAAGCATATTCAAACTGCCTGACATTACTCTTAAAATTTTCCTGCATTGCATACATTTTTTGACTATTCCATGTTTAAAAGTGACCACAGGACTTCTTCTGCAAAAGTTTTGTTTTAATTGCTTTTGATCCATTGTATTATTATTAAATGTGAATTAGTGTATATATTTTAAATTAAAATTAAAAGCAAGCTATGTTAGCTATTCTGATAGTTGCAGACATTGTCTAAATATCATTCTTCCCCCATACTCTCATATTTCCCTCATTTAGCAATACTTCTTTTCAGGCACCACCCACTCAATGAATTATTTCATGCTACAGATGGATTGGAGCCTTCATTAAATAGCACATCATTTATATGTGAGTGATTCGCCTGATTATTTAAGGATACAACCTGCTTGTTATCTTTATCTCCATTAATACGGTAAAGTGTTCTGCTAGAAATAGCACTGGCAATGAAATGCTGAAAACCTTTCTGTATTACATTTTTGAGAAGTGAGATATCTAAAGTTACAAAATTACAAGATGTGATATTTTTTCAGCAATATACATAAGTCTAAAAGACTTAGATAGAATTAAAAATCTGCAAAAATCACCCTTAGATATTCCTGACATGGCATAACCTTTTCATAACAGCCTGACATTTTAATTGATATAAAGTGACTCTTACCCAAAAGTCATTTGGTATAACATTTTGTAAGAGTCCTTGTTAAAATGGAATAAAGTGTCATTAGCAAAGGGGCAGTAAATGAAAAAGGTAATTCTTTCTCATCTGCTGTGATATCGAATCTAATCAAACACTAAGTGAATTTGAAACACATATGAGCCGCACATTAATATGTCAGCTTTTATGACTGAATTATGTCCCTTATAAGCATAAATGTTGACTATATTTCCATTTGACACATTGATTAAACTATATAGATTGGTAAACAAAAGTATTCACATCAAACACTTAATCAGTGAAAGAAAAACTTTTTTAGCTGCTGTAAGGAATGTGGAATTAAAGCACACTTTAGATTTATTGATTGGATTTTACTCAGATAGGAGCTTTTATACTACAGAACAAAGTAATGGATCTATATTACTAAGTTTAATATAATCTATAGTGTACTTGGTTTAAAAAACATCTACAGGTTTTTCCAAGCTAAATTCAGAGTTAATATTCAGTTTTCTCTTCGATAGGCAACCAATCAAGTGGATGTTACTAAAATAACTGCCTTATCTAAAAGAATTTAAAAAAAAATAGAACTGGACAAAAGTAATACAATAACCTTACATTTTCACACATTTGTGTTGATAACATACAATGATGAACTAAATGGAAGGACTGTATAAAGGTGATTTTAAAATTAAGACATCTCTCCTTTCCTTTCATCAAGTTGTTACATTTCTAGAGAAATTTCTTTAAATGGAAAACAGTACCTTTATGATGTACCAAAATAACTTCAGATGTAAAAGGCCTGATGGATTCAAAACTGCTGTGAGGAGGTGTTAAACAATTAGTTGCATTCCTCTAGGACATACCTTGAGCATTATGTATTTTGACTAAATAAAGAATCTGCTCCTACAATGGAATGCCATCCAGTGCCCTGGGCTGTTTCCAACCTTTGTGCTGAATGTTGCTGAGTCAGGCAGTGGCTTCCTGCAACTCTTATTTGGATTAAACAATTTTGATAATATTGATATCATAATAAGGAAGTTATTGAATTGTAATCGTTCTTCTAAATGAATATTTATTGACACTCCCTAATCTGCATTATATTTAGTACTGTACAGTAGTTTGTGCTCAATAAACAGCATGTTCATCTCATGTTTGAATCTTCTGGCAGTGTCTGTTGCTGCACATAATTGTTTAAACCTTATGTCCAAAGATACTGTATTCCATCAAAGTTTCATACAGATCATGTAAAGCTTGATGGAATATTTCATAAGTGTGATAAAATCAATTTTGCTTTTAAGCACAGTGTACTCAGCTTTATACTCAATACTCACTAGTGTTATATTAAAATGACTGTCCAGCAGTAGGAATAGGAACAGTAACTGGAATGAGAGAAAGGGGGCAAAAAGATGACACAACCAGCAAGTAAAGCTAGCCTGAATCCTGAAAATATTCATTACTTACTCAGTTATCTGAAATGTTTTATACATTTCTTATGGACATTTAAAAGTACATTATGTTTAATATATAATTGGTATGCATTGCATTTCCAGCATCTTTTTTTGTTTCATTTCTGGTTAGGAATTGTTTTAAAATCAGCTGTAGTAGGAATTCACATCCTGAATGAGAGAGGAGAAAATAAATGATCCCATAAACCAGATTTGTAGAGAACTGATCGAAAGTAGTAAATAATCCAGTGATGAGTGATATCTGATCCAACTTCATTTAAGAAGAGGGGTGAGTTGGGGCTGGCTATACATGAATAATGAAGAAAGGGTAAGTTACACAAAATATTGCACACATATAGAACTAAGGGCAGTTTGAAGAGATAGATACTGCAAATGATGCTGCTTTGCCTAATATAGAATTAGAGCACTGACTCATTATTTATGGTTAGAGCAGTTATAAAAGGATATACTTCAAACATGAAGGATCTGTGACTTCTGTAGACCTAAGGAATAGAAAATTCCTTGAGCAATAATAATGGGAATAATTGGGAATTATACTAAGAAATACAACGTAACTTGCCAGAGCAATAATCTATGGTTCTAATAGAGAAACACCTAGAACTCTGAAATAAAAAAGAAAATGGAAACTGAATAGTCAAAGGCCAAATGACATATATTCATTTAAGAGATATTGTAATAATCCGAGTGGTAATTCTGTACTACAATCCAAGAAAGAAGTGTGTGTTAAGAAATCTGGAAGGCATAGAAAATGAAGACGAGAAAGAGTGCCATGTGGGAGGCATGAATTGAGTGACAGGAGGAATATGCCTTTAATAAAAATGATTTGGAGTGGAATAGGCTTCAAGGGCCAAGAAATGTGGACAGCAGATGATTCTTCACGCTTTATAGGAGGAAGTGAAACTTTGTTTCTTGAAAAGGAGAATTAATTTGTTGGATTTGTATGTTAGTAAGTAATACTACACTAAACTAAGCAAGCAACAGATGTTGAGGCACAAGAAACCTGAAAAAAGCAGGAGAGGTCTTGAAGGAAACACAGTGAAGAAAGAATAGCTGAAATGTACATACTAGGAATACAAACTTAAAATCAGGGTAACTTAAATCACGGGAAAATTTAAAGACATTCTATATCAATTTCAAAGAGGGGGCATGCCATGTTTACAACCAGGCCCGGTCTTAGGTATTATGGGGCCCTAGGCGAAAGGGGGGTCCAGGGGCCCCCTGAGGGGGGCGGAGCCCCCCTGGAAGCTCTGTGAAATGCGTGAAAATTAGACCAAGGAGTCGATCCGGGGCCCCCCGGACGCCGGGGCCCTAGGTCGCCTACTTCGCCTATGCCTAAGGCCGGGCCTGATTGGGACAAATAATGCTGTAGTATATTTAAGTATATATGACAATTGCTCACTCGGACAATTTGTTTTGGGGGCCCCTAAGAAGGCGGGGGCCCTAATCTATAGCTTGTGTAGCTTATACGTAAATCCTGCACTGTTCACAACTAAACATTCACTGTTGTTTTTCCTGAGCCCTTAGAAAAGAGCTAATAACTTGGTGATACCTATTCTGAACATTGATTTAACAGGAACAGATCAAAGTCACTGTTTGACAGTGAAAGTGCGTCCTACTAGATTGAAAAGCAAGATATGAATATCAACCATGGACAAAAGCAAAACTAAAACAAAGACACTGAACAACATTGTATTCTGCCATAGATGGGATCTGGCAGGCAAAAGGCAAGGGTATAGGATCAGGAGATTAAAATCTAAACATAAAGCTAGTTGGTGTCAAAACCAGAAAGGCAAAAATGTGTATACAATAAAATCTAATGTGCTAAGTAAGATTCTCAGATGAAGAAACAAAGCTAAATAACTAAATAATAAATAATAAAATATATATTAAATAATAAACTAAATAACTTCTTTTTAGAGTATTTCCATAAACTTGGACATCGTTCCCCAGGAGATGCTTTGGATCAACTCACCCTGTCACGGCAAAGAATCACAAAATGGTGGCAGCTGGCATGGTGGTTAAAAAAAAAAACTTAATAATTTCTGTTTTGTGCCAGAAGTGAAAAAAAAGAGAAACGTACAAAATACAGCCAGGAAAAAATATATTGAGTGGGGAAATTTTCATGAGTCTCAATGCATTTTTGCTGTAATTCAGATCCCTAGAAGTAAAAATGGATGTCTTTCTGTAATGTATTAGCATCTGATTTTTAATATTTTGAATTTATTACTTTTTACTTCTTATTGATTTGATTTTTTATTTATCATTGTCCATGTTTAACAGAGGGTACCACAGTTTTGGGACACGGATACAGTGTGCTGTTAGGCTAAATGGTGCACAAATGATGCATGTGATGTCAGTATGCTTACTCTTTAAAATAAAGTATAGTACAAGTCAGAGTATCCAAAGTTTAAACAAAAAGGGAAAAATATCTGAGAAACTGTGCATAGGTTTCTAGTTTTAAATCCGTTTTGACAACTTTGATTTTGGTTTTGTCCTTAAAAACAATGACACAAGATTACTTTTTCCTGTGTTTAACCATTACTTATAATAATAAAAAAAAATCCTCTGTTTTACTACTAAAAGATTGACTTGACAATCTTGGCCGTGTACGTTATTTATATGCTGTTCAGAACATGCAGTCTGTTCAATACAAAGGACAAAGTCTTTTACTACAAAACATAACACTTTTCATGCTCCTATGAAGCCATTTCCAAGGGGATTTATAACAGTGACACCAGATGTAATGAAGTACACCTGACAGTGATGCCCACATCTTGACAGTGCAAATACCTGGTACACCCTAAACACAAGTGGCACAGACTAAAGGTCAAATAAAAATCTCCCAACAATCATGAGAAAATAGTTCCAAAATCCACAAAATCCTGAAACTCAGGAGGAGTGGGAGAAGAGAATGTCAAATGTCAATGGAGTTGTTAAGGGGAAAAGAGAAAGGGCAGTGTAAGTTTTGTCTCATCTGTTCCACTGTATATTTTTCTGAAGTTCTTCATAAATGCCATATTGTATTTTGAGAAACCTAATTTGATGATCACAGCTTTCTCATGTCTGTTGTCTTCTGGTGGTGAAGTCATCAACATTGATTCTAGTTAAGGCAAGAGGGACAAAAGACTCCTTGGTAAAATCTGAAACATCTTTAAAAAAATTTAAAGAGTGGCAGGATGGCCACTCTTCTGATGTACAGTACTGTACAGCTGAAACCTTTAGACTGTTTAAAGTTTGTTGGTAAGATTTTGTGGTTTTCAGCCCTTGGAAATTAGAGTATTGAGTAACAAAACATCAAAAAAGTCAGTGTCAGTGGAACCTGGCTAATTGAAAATTGTGAACGTTTCTTGGAATTCAAAACATTGTCTTTAGTACTTTATTAGAAGAAAGTATTTAAATAAGTGCCTTGTGAAAGATGTACAATGTACAGTGAATCGACATACAAAATTAGGTGACCACATGCTGCTCTGAAAGTTACCTGTAATCAAGGGTCTCCACTATAAGACACCCTGATATATGCTGTTTTGCATATAGCCTGCTAAATGTTAAACTAAATATAATCAAAAAGGATGAAAATATCTTGAAGTAGGGCACATTTCAGAACATAGTTTTTGATTAACATTAATAAGAAAACATTTGAAGATTGAATGTTAATGATAAATTAGAAAAGACGTGAATGTAATTGTTTGGTACTGTGTAGAGCAATAAACACATTTAGCAAAGTTAATTTGAATGAATCACAAACAACCAAAGCTGCATGTGTTTGAGGCTTTATGTGAAGCTTCCCATATTTGATTGGCGCTATCTCATTTAGGCACTGACGAAGCTTTGCCAGAAGCGTTTGAAGACTGATAATATATAATTTGTAATTACTTTTTATGTTTATATGCCTTTCAAAAACATATAATTGGATTAATCTCATTCTGAAAATGCATGTTTTTATTGATATTTGTACAGTCTATCCATTCAACTATCTCTCAGTTTTCCATACTATTTTCTGTACTTTTATTTATTTATAATTTTTCCTTCTTTCTTTATTTTTTTTAAATTGAGTTCTGGAAGAAGTGGCACAGCAGCTTTTGATGCTGCCCTGCATTTCAAGTCTCTTGGTTTCAAATCTCTGCCTGTGCCTGGTTGTTGCCCATGTGTGTTTTCTCTCTATCTGACTGGCTTTTCCCTTCAAGTAATCCACTTGCCGTCTAACATCCCCTAAAACAGATCGATAAATAGAACTTTACTTGTCCTCAGGGTAAAATATTTCTGCCCGGGATTGGTTCCTGCCTTGTGCCCTGTGTTGGCTGGGATTGGCTCCAGCAGACCCCCGTGACCCTGTGTTCGGATTCAGCAGGTTGGAAAATGGATGGATGGATGGAAGGAAATATAAAAGAAAGAAAACTTCAGGCATGGCAGTCACAGTCACAATAAGCCATAATAATAATAGTGTTTTACTGTGGGTATAAAGCAGTCTGAGTAATGCTCCGTGTTCCTTAACACACTTCTGCTGAATAATTCATTGGCTAAAAGTCCTCCGTGTTAGTGTGTCAGCGAGAGGATGTGCCACATTGCTCACAATGGCACTCAGTTTTATTTTAATACTCTCCTTTGTTGCTACCTCCAGGGGGTCCAGAGTGCGTCCTATAACTGAGCTTTTAGTTAGCCAGTTGATTCAGTAGGCCTCTCTTGAAGTGATGTTACAAACCCAGCACACCACAGCATAGAAATTGTACAGACCATCACAGAGTCGGAGAAGATGTGAAGGATGTCACTTCCCACATTAAAGGATCACAGTCTCCTAAGGAAAAAAAAAGAGCCTGATCAGCCCATTATTATATAGTTCCTCTGTGTTCTGAGACCATTTCAACCTGTTATTGATGTAGACCCCCAAATTGCTCAGTGTGAATGTGAGTGTGAGTGGCTTCAACAGTGGGTTGGTGTCCTATGCTCTTTCCTGTGTTGCACCCAGTACTGCTAGTATTGGCCATAGCCTGCTACAACCCTAAATTGGATGAAGCAGATTTCTTGATGCTATATGCTATGTTATGTATGCTTTGGAATATTTTTAAACAGATAATCTAGCAAATATAATTTAATTTAGAAAATAAAGTGTATGTTAGGAAATATGGTGCTTATTCAGTAAATGATACTGGAAATATATACTGGATGAAAATTTTAAATGCAACAGTTATGTGATTATAAGTCTATCCCAGCACACTCAACATCAGTTGAACTAGTATAATTATTCCAACCAGAATGTCTTTCCAGTATATTTTTAGATTATGTGAGATTTGTAAAGAAAAACTGTATACTGTACACATAAGCAGGACAAAGACTCTAAAACCTCAGCTAGCAAAACATGTGAGACACTAAAGCTGTCTGCTGCAACAACATGCCACCTTCCTGAGATAAATTAAGTTTAATTATCTGTAATGATGAGTATATTCGAAAACAACCATTTACATGCAGGTAACTTTGAAATTGTTATGTTAGGATTTTTGTTGTTCAGCTTTTTAAAGGTTAGTGCACAAAGAAAGGAAAAGCTACCTAGAATGTAAAATTTAAAAGAAAAAAGTCTGACCATGTGAAACTATATTGTTTTAATAATATAAAACACATTAGAATCAAACATCAAAATGCAGCTACACTTGTTTTTTAGTAGTGAAAAGAAAACAAGAATAGATAACAAAGAAAGCCTTTTTGCCTTTGAAATAATTTAATAATGAAAAGACGAAAAGGAAAGCATGTCAAAAATGTTTTGCTAAATAAATATTTATTTTGCTTAGTAAATAAATAAAAATAATGAGAAATGAAAGTGTTTGGCTACGAAGCAAACCTTTTATCACAGTTCAATTGGTTGAGCCGTGCCTCTTGTTTGTTTTTTAAGATGTCAGTTACTGTTTATTATCATAATCTGTGCTGTTATTTTCTCCACATTTGCGAATGCACTTTCAATATTTTCTGCTAATATAATATAAATTAAGTGATCACAAACTTTGATTAAAAAAAAAAACATTTAATTTGCCAAGACATTGCTGTTAGTGTGTCAGCATCTTGATTTAAATATTTATAGTCACAACAATACTTTTATTGTAATATTGAAATAACAAATTAATTAATTCAGTTAAGGGAATTAAAAAGTATGCTCTTATCAAAACACCCATTGCAGGGTTTTTCTGTGCTGCCTTTTGAAGTTAACTGGCTTTTATTGAAAAAGACTGCTCCATTTTGTTCTAACATATCCAGTTTTTTTGGTAACTAATTTTGCAGGCTTGCATAATTTTATATGCTTCATTTTAAACTGGGCACCAGGGTGTGTGTTTGTGCACAGTGGCTTTCCCAAACAATATTTTGAGGTGAAAATGTGCATTGTTCTGTAATAATTACAAATGGAGATCAGAGTTGTTAGGCACAGTAAGTTCTTTCTCCTCCTGCCTGGCCATTCGTCTGGACCACTGCCTGGTCTGGACAACAAAGAGTTTCAAGAGGCCCCACTCCAGATGGGACTTTAAAGTCTTCCAGGGGAGGCCACAAAGACACGGACAAGTGGCCTGGGCCTATTGAAAACAACTGAAGGCTGTAGCTGTACTCCAGTCACAGTTAAGGGTGCCCAAATATTTAAGGACATGGCCTGAATCAATCTCAAAGTTTTTGAACAACCAAGAAGTACTTTCTGGCTGGTTGTCCATTTCTCCAAAAACGCTCCTGTGTCACCCTTTAAAAGGATTGCTGATTCCTCAGCAAAAGGAAGAGAAAAGCAGACACTGGCTTACTTGTCAAGGGTGGGGAGGGATGAGTGACCATTAGACTGGAGCGAGACAGAGTAAGAAAGATGAATGTGCATATAGGTAAGCCAAAGGGGGACATCATTTTTGCTATATTTGAGGAGGTATTAATAACCCTCCACCCTGTCCTCCCTTTAACCCTCAATTCCTGTTAAGTAAATCCCTGTTTAAGTTGAACTCTGGCATGTCTGAACAACATTCTGGGTTTGGAGTCGCCCAGTAGCACCTCAGCTATTTGCAAGAACGTCTGCTTCACACATGCAACGGCTTTATTCCTCTTTTTAATTTAGCAGATATGAAAATGCAAGAGGCATATTGTTCATTTTTTTGTTTCACCTTGTGTTTAATGCCTTAGAATTTAAGTGAGCAAAAAATCAGTGCAATCACATCAGACAGAGCAGCAGAATGGTTTGATTACATTGGACTAAAAAAAAGATTCCAACAGAGAAAGGCTAAATTGGGAGGAGGTGGTTTAAAGCACTTCATAAGATGGTCAGGACTCTTATAATGATTATAAAGAAGGAGAGAAAGCGACTAGATGTGCAACAGTTTGTGTCTTTTTGTACAGGTCGACTGATGTTCTAATAATAGTACAGTAATGCAGAAGATGGTGACCTCACTAAGTGTATTTCTTTTCTATTGTTTTTGAATTAAGGTCAAAATCAAGGTAAATTTTGTTATACATGAATAGCAAATTCAATTGTTTGTATGCATTACAAATTAAATGAGTAAAAGAAATAAAAATAATACATCATGAAGAGCAGAAATTTGCTTACTCTCATTTGAGGGATTGATCAGTTGTGGACTGTAGCACAATTGAAAATCTGATCTAGACTGTCATGGCCTAACTGACCAGAAAACATTCAAACAAATGATTTCTTTTAGCTGTTAGAGCACTGACTCAAATTTGAGTGCCAAAGGTCTGGCAACCTCTTGGTTAAGCAAAACTGTAGTTAATATTTGAAATAAGTCAGAATTGAAAGTTCTTAGAAAAAAATCCATAGAAGTAAAAGCATCTGATCAAAGCCTTAACAAAGCTCAATGACGGGAATACTCCACGGTGAAAACCAAACCCAAAAGACCCAAAAGTAAAGGCTAAAGCTTAATTTGAACATCCAATTATCCTGCCAACTGAGAAAGACTCCCTAAACCTTTCTTTTCCAAACCAGTGAATAATTATTTCTTTAAGGTGTGTGTTTTATTTGTATTTTTCTAAAAATGATTCTTTTTTGCTTGCCTTTTCCTAACTTTTGTCCAAAGCTGATAGAGCTACTTGTATTTCTCGTCTGGAGCATTGTGTGGGCATTCGTGGTACTGCCTTGGCGTGGTTTAAATCATACTTAACTCAAAGAACTTTTTCAGTGAGGCTAGATGAATTTAGATCCTCCTCTGCTTCACTATCATGTGGGGTTCCACAAGGCTCCATACTTGGTCCTCTGCTATTTTCTTTGTATCTCCTGCCTCTTGGCTCTTTTCTTAGAAAGCATAAAATTGCTTTCCATTGTTATGCAGACGATACTCAGGTTTATGTACCCCTCAAACGCAAGGATGCTTACTCCATACAAACTTTGGTTATGTGCCTAGAAGAGGTGAAAGCTTGGATGGCAGTAAACTTCTTAAATTTTAATGAAAATAAGACAGAGGTTATAGTTTTTGGTCCTGGGGGCACCAGTGGGTCTATTTCTACTTCTGCTCCTGTGGATTTGGGTCCCTTGCACAATATGGTACACCTGTCATTACAAATCTGGGTTTTAGGATAGATGAGGATTTTAGACTGGACGGTCAGATCAGCGCGGTGGTGAAATCTTGTTTTTTTTCAGCTGAGACGTTTGGCGAAGATAAAAAACATTCTTTCCAAAGATCAATTTACAACAGTAATCCACGCTTTCATTACAACCCGGTTGGACTATTGTAATTCGTTGTATGTTGGTGTTAGCCAGTCCACCCTGTCTCGGCTCCAGCTGGTGCAAAATGCTGCTGCACGCCTTTTAACTGGCACGTGAAAAAATGAGCACATTACACCTGTGTTATCCTCACTGCACTGGCTGCCTGTTCAGTTTAGAGTTCATTTTAAGATTCTTTTATTTGTTTTTAAGTCCTTAAATGGGCTTGCTCCGCCCTACCTCGCTGAGCTGCTGCATATGCACTCTCCTTCCCGCTCACTCAGATCAGCTGGTCAGCTGCTTCTGGATGTGCCTAGGACTCAGCGAAAGCTCAGGGGGGATAGGGCTTTTTCCGTTGTGGCTCCAAGGCTCTGGAATTCACTGCCGATCCACATTAGTCAGGCCTCCTCACTGCCCATTTTTAAGTCTGCTCTTAAGACTTACCTCTTTGGTTTGGCGTTTGATCCTGTGTGAGCAGTTGATTTTACTCTGTATTAACTCTGTTTAGTTGTGTTTACTATGTTTTAATTAGTTTCATTTATTGTATTTTATTTTACTTATTTATTATTTTGTTTTTGTTTAAAATTTATTTTAGCCTATGTTCAGCACTTTGGTCAGCGGCTGTTGTATGTAAAGTGCTTTATAAATAAAGTTGACTTGACTTGACTTGACTATTTGCATAATAGTGTAACCATCCATCCATTATCCAACCCGCTACATCCTAACTACAGGGTCATCGGGGGGTCTGCTGGAGCCAATCCCAGCCAACACATGGCGCAAGGCAAGAAACAAACCCTGGGCAGGGCGCACACACACACACACACACACACCAGGGACAATTTAGAATTGCCAATGCACCTAACCTGCATGTCTTTGGACTGTGGGAGGAAACCGGAGCGCCCGGAGGAAACCCATGCAGACACGGGAAGAACATGCAAAGTGTAACCAACATTTTAATAAACCTGGTTAGGTAGCTTAACTATACTATTAAAACACTATGCTATTCAGCCATTGGCCTAAGCATGTTCAATAAGCTGATCTGTGTTTCAGGTAAAACCTCAGTGATCAACTGCTTTAGCCCATATCTGTTTTTTCTTCCCATTTATTTTATTGTTTTGTTTGGTCACTTCCCTCCTTTTGCTTACATTGTTCATAGTATCACAATTTTGTCAGAAATTAAATACATTTTTCCTATTTATTTATTGATTTTTACTGCAACATTGTTCAGTGCTATTGTGTTGCTGTGTTACAGTGTGTTGTTGGGGGTGTAACTACATGCATGAGGACTTCATTTTATAAGGCCTAGCTACACACAATTTAGGGTCTGAGCTTTGTTGTTTCAAATAAAAAAAATATTTTGTTTAGCTTGAAAAAAATTATTTTCCCAAGTAATTGTGCTTCTTGATTTTATTTTTGACCCTAGCTTAATACCATTTATTTTGAGCCTATTTCTGATTGTTATAGTAACACCTCTTGTTCTATCTAATTAACTTTCTCAGCCCTTATAAAATCTTCCTCACATGTTTAAATTATGCCCTTTATATTATGGAAAGACCACTTTGAGGATCCCAGTGCTGATGGCATCTTTGGGTTGGTCACAAAATATGTGTCGTAATACCACAATGTTTTCCTTTTTTTTAATCTTTTTCAAGGTTTAAGGGTGGCATGTATTATTTTGGAGACTGAACCAAAAATGGATCTTCAAACTGTACTTTACAAAAATTGTACAACTTAGTCCAGTGTGCATGCTGGCCAATGTCTGTGTGGAATCCACATATTCTCACCATGTCTGCATGGGTTTTCCTCTGGATACTCTGGTTTTTCTCCCACACCAGCATAAAGTCATAAAGGTTACATTAACTGGTGACTCTAAATGTCAGTAAGGGAGGATGTGTGCATGTCGGTGGTCAGAGAAATCCTGGTGCCCTATCTAAGCTTGTTTCCTGCTTGTCTTACTTTACGTTACATTCCTTTACTTTTGGTTTTAGTCTTGACGTATTGTGACTTTAAACATTTTTCTGCCTTTGGATTCGTGCTTGTTTTGTATTTTGGACAATCAGGTTCATTTACCAGAAAGACTACGTAACCCCCTGCTACACAAATAATTATTAGCAATTTTGACAACCATTCAAACAACTTTTTCCTTTAGAAATAGGTTGTGATAGCTTAGATCAAGAGATGACTTCATTATGGAACCACAAATAAATATGTCATGACATAGAGTATAATGGTCTAGTACTAAACAGCTTTTTTCTAATATAAAATGAAAACAGAGTGTTAACTCAGTTTGTGGCATCCTTAATCCATCTTCATCTCTTACTACTTCTGGGCCATGGTATGTCTTATTGCCTGGCCTGACTCAACTCTAGGACAACAGACAAGAAGACCATGCATTAATTGTTATAAATATGTGATTGTGCAGTATATTTGACAGTAACATTTAATGATGTTGATTTCCCACACAGTAACTATACTGCATTTATATAGTACATTTTCATACAAAAGTATAACTCAATGTGCTTTGAAAATAGTAAAAGAATAGAGCCTAACCCAGCTAGCATAGGACACAATGCAGGAATAAACCCTGGACAGGGTGCCAGTCCATCACAGGGTGAACACACACACACACCTACACCAACCACACAGTAGGGACAATTTAAGATAGCTAATTCACCTAACCTGCAGGTCTTTGGACTGTGGGAGGTAAACAGAGCACCCGGAGGAAACCCACGCAGACATGGAATCTCCACACAAGGAGGGCCCAGGACACAAACCCTTGTCTCCTTACTATAAGGCAGTGGTGCTACCACTCTGCCACCATGCCACCCTGAAAAAAAAAAAAGTACAATTACAAAAATAAATAAAAGTTGAATATAATATACAGTAGTAATAATAAATGTGGAGTTAAGTGTATGGCTGTATCAGTGTTGTACACCAGATGAACATTATGCAGCCAAAACGTTGTATTTTTAAATTTCTTTACTTTTCAACATGGACATATCCTTTCATCATTTTTTCCTTAATAATAATACTGTTTTACAATTTCAGAGCTAAAGTTGTATGCATTACAGCATTAGTTTAAAAGTTGTTTTTTATTTGTATTTGCACACTGTATGGATGTTATGAATCTGTATGTTAGATGCAAATAAATATGCAAGATATACAGTATGATTCATCTTTAATTCTGAGTTCATTTTAGTGGTTCTGTTTATATGACAGATTATATATGGTACATAGTCACAGTAATCTTGCCAAGATGGAATGTTGCACTCATATTTATAGTTCAATGGGCATGTTTAGCATCACTGATTTATCTAATGGTTACGTCTTTGGACTACTGCAGGAAAACCACCCATATCTGACGAAAACATACATAATACATAGAGAAGGCATTGCTGGGGATCTAAATATATTTCAGGCAAAAATACAAGCTTTATGTACAGTATTTAATTATTAACTTTACTAAAATTGGAAACACTGTGGTACTTTTATGATGTGAAATTGTCTTATGTATCTAAGCATGAATGATAATTAGTTTTAAGCGCTTTTTAGAAAATGTGTTATGCAGCCAAAATCCTTGTACAAATGAATAAACTGAGTCTAGGAAAGCACTTAAGGTGTCGAAAATGACAAAGAGGAAGTCTCATTATATCTGAAACATGCAGAAATGGATAATACACACAACAAAATTAAAAAAAACTTTCTTAGAGCAGTTTAATGATAGTAAATATTTAGTTCAATGATGTGATTTGAAAGCAAAATGGAAAAAATGCAGATAAGGAAGATTATTAAGTGAATTGAGGATGAGATTAATTCTAAATCCTCAGGGCCATAGTGTTGCTTCATACTCCATTTCTACTAATGGAGTTACGAATAATGTGGATTAGATTTGGACAAACTCCTGTTTAAGAAAAGGGTTTTAGAATATAACTGCTGATTTTTGAATCAGACATTTTGGGCAAACTGTATATTGATTCCATCATAACAGGTTTCAAATTAATTGAGCACTGGGTTTAAATGAAAACTAAACAGCATTGAAGTATTCAAAGAGGCAAAATGTTCAAAAGACAAATAATTACCACAAAATGTTCTTCACATATAAGGTCGAACATTGATGTTAGTGATCTATAAGTGATGATTGGGTAGTTTAGGTTTTTGCAGAATTTTTAAGTACTTTGCATTAAGTGTTGACAATTGAGAGTAGTCTTGCCGGAAACAATTCCATTAGACCATTTAAATATTATCAGGTAATTTGTGTGATAGTGTCATTTGTAAATTAAAGCCAAAAGAATTCCATATTGATTTTGAAAATGATTTTATAAGCCAATGTGAAACAAAACTGAAACAGATGGAATACTCAAGTTTAAAGTTTAGTATGCTCAAACAACTCCCAATGCTGATGTCAAATTTGAAAAAATAGATTTGTTACATCTACAAAAGAAAATATTTAGTTCAAGAATGATATCAATAGATAATTTTTTATGTAATGATGTCTTCTAAATATTCAATTAGAACATCAGACGACCTATTCAAAATATCTCTCATAATGTGAGACAAAAAATTACCTTGTCTATTACATTACTTTTGTACCTTCAGTTTCCATTCTTGGACAACCTGCAAAACCCTTTTGGAAAGTTCTAAATAACACTCCTAATCGAGTCCTAGAGACATTAACATGAAGTGGATGGGCTGAATAAGAGTATAATCCAATCAGGCAGCATCTGAGCTTAATACTACCAGTAGCAACTTGCCATCTGGTTCCAAAGATGTACCCAAAGACCTTTCTGCCATTTTAATAAAAAAAAAAAAATATTGTCCAGTCCACAGTGGCATGTTTTAAATCCACATTTTCACTTCTATGAAATACAATAGATAGATAGATAGATAGATAGATAGATAGATAGATAGATAGATAGATAGATAACACTTTATTTGTCCCCAGTGGGCAATTTGGCTTTTTACAGAAGCTCAACAAATACAGTGTAAATAATATATTATGACAGCCTCTTTGAAATACGCACCATAATGACTAAAAAGAAAGAATACCAAAAGAAAGAAAAAAATTAAGGAAAATGGTATTAAAATATTATTTTAATAAGTACAGTATGTTATTATTTATTATGTTAAAGAGAATGATTTTCATGTATATGCAAAAGTCCACTATTTCATTTAGCATTTAGAGTGTTATAATGTTTTGAATTGGTTCCATTCTTTTATGTTTGGCAGTTGCTTATTCCAACAACTTTTATGAATTTTTAATTTGTTGTATTTTCATGTTTCACTTTTAACCTTCCTCATAATGTTAAATGTGATTGGCTTCATCCCTGTAAATCTCCATAAATGGATGGATAACATCAGCAATACTTTAGTATATCCCCTAATTTTAGGCATACAATATACTGTACATGATTTTAAGTATATAATACTTTTTGAGTTCATTATGGTGCCTTTATTTGTCAAATTAATGTGAACTTTTTAAAAATAGATTTTCTGCCAACAGTGTTGTTTTATTATAATTTCTGAGTATATGTCTACACATTTGGTTACTTTGTGTAGATTATTAGATTCTTTTTCAAACAGAATTATTTGTATAAATCAATTATACTCCTACAGGTTAGGTTTTTATTATAGGCTTGCAAACAAAACTGATTAATTACAGTGTTAAAGGCGACTTTGGATGAAATTGATTTGGGAAGGACAAGAAACCAGATACATATAAAAATGCAAACTTTGCTGACAGATTTACAGATTTATTATTTAGATGGGTTATCCTTACAAAATGTTATTTTTGCTTATTATCAGCTTTCATTAGCCTTTGCACTACCATTCTTTACTTGGTAGAAGTAAAAACTGCACATATTGTACCAGTAGAGGGTGTTGCAGCAGCCTCTCTCTTTTTCCACACCTCCCAGATGAGCATTGTCCTCTTCCACCTGACTCCAACTCACCCGAATGAAGTTGAGCAGCTCCTTTTATCATGGACCTGGGACAATTTTCCGGTGCTAGGAAGTACTTCATGGTCAAACAGAAGTCTCAGTAAGGGTGATTACTCCTGGCAGCCCCCATGGAATGCATCAGGGCTGCTCTACAGGACTACAGGTCCCAGCATGCCCTGCAGGTGTCAGTGTGGTAATCCTGACCTAGAGATACTGCCATTTATTGTATTGGGGGAGCTGGTAGTCCTGAAAGGGTTTCTCCCCCTGTCCTTCTGTCACACTGGCCACCTGGCTGGGTATTGTGGCTGGTCCATCTTCTGCCATTCTCCTGGCTAAGTGATGGAACATCCTGCCACTCTCTCTGCCCATTTGCCACCTGGGACTTCCAGCCAGGTGAGGGAGGGGAGTCCATCCTGCCAAGGATGCCAGTCCTTGAATACCATCCATTACTAAATATATAAAATGTATATTTGTAAGCCAGTAATGTGTATGTTACTCTATTTATTCATCAGTTTCATCTAAAGCAAAATACAAAGTGCATAGTAAAATTGTTTCTATATTTAAACCACTGGTGCACTGATATGTTAAGTGCTTGTTCTGGGTAGCTTACAGGGTACATTTTATATCCATTTATTAAACAAAAGTGTGTGTAAAATGCACATCCATTTTTCTCTTTTCCATTAAGCTAAAATCGTTAAAAATGCAAAATTCTGATGTAAATTTGTAATGAAGTACTCTTTTAAATAACTTCATCATACTGCATAAAATTCCTGATTCTGCGCTGGATTTAAAGCCCTTTTTAGGACATTCTGGGGAATGTGCTATTATTAGAGTTCTCTCTTCACTTCATATATATATGCACGGTGGCGCAGTGGTAGCAGGTCCTCCCTGCATGGAGTTTGCATGTTCTCCCCATGTCTGCATGGGTTTCCTCCGGGCGCTCCGGCTTCCTCCCATAGTCCAAAGACATGCAGGTTAGGTGGACTGGCGATTCTAAATTGGCCCTAATGTGTGTTTGGTGTGTGGGTGTGTTTGTGTGTGTTCTGCAGTGGGTTGGCACCCTGCCCGGGATTGGTTCCAGCCTTGTGCCCTGTGTTGGCTGGGATTGGCTCCAGCAGACCCCTGTAACCCTGTGTTCGGATTCAGCGGGTTGGAAAATGGATGGATATATATACACACTGTATTCTTCTTCTTTCAGCTGCTCCCATTAGGGAGTTGCCACATTGAATCATCTTCTTCCATATCTTTCTGTCCTCTGCATTTTGTTCTGTTACACCCATCACCTGCGTGTCCTCTCTCACCAGATCCATAAACCTTCTCTTAGGCCATCCTCTTTTCCTCTTCCCTGGCAGCTCTATCCTTAGCATCCTTCTCCCAATATACTTAGCATCTCTCCTCTGCACATGTCCAAATCAACGCAATCTCACCTCTCTGACTTTGTCTCCCAACCATCCAACTTGAGCTGACCCTCTAATGTACTCATTTCTAATCTTATCCATCCTCGTCACACCCATTGCAAATCTTAGCATCTTTAACTCTGAGACCTCCAGCTCAGTCTCCTGCTTTCTGGTCAGTGCCACCGTCTCCAACCCATATAACATAGCTGGTCTCACTACTGTCCTGTAGACATTCCCTTTCATTCTTGCTGATATTCGTCTGTCACAAATCACTCCTGACACTCTTCTCCACCAATTCCACCTTGCTTGCACTCTCTTTTTCACCTCTCTTCCACAATCCCTGTTACTCTGTACTGTTGATCCCAAGTATTTAAACTCATCCACCTTCACCAGCTCTTCTCCTTGCATCCACACCATTCCACTGACCTCCCTCTCATTTACACACATGTATTCTGTCTTGTTCCTACTGACCTTCATTCCTATCCTCTCTAGAGCATATCTCCACCTCTCCAGGAGCTCCTCAACCTGCTCCCTACTATTTCTACAGATAACAATGTCATCAGCAAACATCATAGTCCACGGGGACCCCTGTCTAATCTCGTCTGTCATCCTGTCCATCACCATTGCAAATAAGAAAGGGCTCAGAGCCGATCCCTGATGTAATCCCACCTCCATCTTGAATGCATCCATCACTCTTACCGCAGACCTCATCACGGTCACGCTTCCCTCATATATATCATGTACAACTCTTGCATACTTCTCTGCCACTCCTGACTTCCTCATATAATACCACAACTCCTTTCAAGGCACCCTGTCATATGCTTTCTCCAGGTCCACAAAGACGCAATGCAACTCCTTCTGGCCTTCTCTATACTTCTCCATTGACACCCTCAGAGCAAACATCACATCTGTGGTGCTCTTTCTTGGCATGAAACCATACTGCTGCTCAGTAATCATCACCTCACTTCTTAACCTAGCTTCCACTACTGTTCTGCACATCCCCCTTATTCTTAAATATCGACACCAGTACACTTCTTCTCCACTCCTCGGGCATCCTCTCACTTTCCAAGATTCCATTAAACAATCTGGTTAAAAGCTCCATTGCCATCTCTCCTAAACACCTCCATGCTTCCACAAGTATGTCATCTGGACCAACGGCTTTGCCATTCTTCAACCTCTTCATAGCTGTCCTTACTTCCTCCTTGCTAATCCGTTGCACTTCCTGATTCACTATCTCCACCTTTTCTCTCTCTCATTCTCTTCATTCATCAGCCTCTCAAAGTACTCTTTCCATCTGCTCAACACACTCTCCTCACTTGTGAGTACATTTCCATCTTTATCTTTTATTACCCTAACCTGCTTCACATCTTTCCCAGCTCAATCCCTCTATTTAGCCAATCGGTACAGGTCCTTTTCTTCCTCCTTAGTGTCCAACCTCTCATACAACTCATCATATGCCTTCGCTACCTCTCTCTTCACCTTGCGCCTTATCTCCTTGTACTCTTGTCTACTTTCTGCATCTTTCTGACTATCCCACTTGTTCTTTGCCATCCTCTTTTCCTTTTCCTCTGTATACTCTCCTGTACTTCCCTATTGCACAACCAGGTTTCCTTTTCCTCCTTCCTCTGTCCAGATGTCACACCAAGCACCCTACTTGCTGTCACCCTTACTACATTTGCTGTAGTTTCCCAGCTGTCTGGTAACTCTTCACTACCACCGAATGCCTGTCTCACCTTCTCCCTAAACTCAACCTTGCAGTCTTCCTTTTTCAACTTCCACCGTTTGATCCTTGGCTCTGCCCTCACTCTCTTCCTCGTCTTGATCTCCAACATCATCCTACAGACCACCGTCCTATACTGCTTAGCTACACTTTCCCCTGCCACCACTTTGCAGTCTTCAATCTCCTTCAGATTGACTCTTCTGCATAGGATGTAATCTACTTGTGTGCATCTTCCTCCACTCTTGTACGTAACCCTATGTTCCTCCCTCTTCTTAAAATACGTATTCACCACAGCCATGTCCATCCTTTTGGCAAAATCCATTATCCTCTGACCTACCTTCATTCCTCTCCTTGACACCATACATATCCATCACTTCCTTGTCTCATTTGTTCCCTTCACCAACATGTCCATTGAAATCTGCTCCAATCACCACTTGGGTACACTGTTCATCACTTCATCCAACTCACTCCAAAAATCTTCTTTCTCATCCATTGTACACCCAACTTACGGGGCATACTGTATGCACTAACAACATTCATCATCATACCTCCAATTTCCAGCTTCATAATCATTACTCTGTCTGACATTCTTTTCACCTCTAAAACACTCTTGACATACTGTTCCATCAGAATAACCCCTACTCCATTTCTCCTCCTATCCACACCGTGATAGAACAATTTGAATCCACTTCAGATCCATCTGGCCTTAATCCCCTTCCATTTAGTCTCTTGCATGCACAATATATCAACCTTCCTTCT